>NC_054376.1:107566301-107866301 GCF_017654675.1 Xenopus laevis
TCTATTTATACAGAAACTGGTTAAATGTCAGCGATTTTATGCAGATATCCAGTGAATGAAGTAAAAGGTTTAAAGGGGACCTGTCTCCGAGACATGAAAATCTGTGAAGTTAATTTTGCCTGACAAACACAATAGAAATGAATTTGGAAATATTTCTTAAGGTGACAGGTTCCCTTTAACTCCCATGGATGTCTTAAATCACAACTGACATGGGACATCCAGTGTTTCTGAGTATTATTTTTCTGCTATTTTCTGCTTGAAATAAAAAATGGAGTGACTATTACAAATATTACAAAAATGTTTATCCAGGATTCGGTTTGGGATTTGGGCAGGATTCGGGCTTTTTCAGTACGATGCAGATTCGGCCGAATCCTTCTGCCCGGCCGAACCGATTCCTAATTTGCATATGCAAATTAGGGGCAGGGAGGGAAATCACACAACTTTTTGTCACAAAACAAGGAAGTAAAAAATGTTTTCCCTTTCCACCCCTAATTTGCATATGCAAATTAGGATTCCGATTTGTTTCGTTATTCATCGTTAATTTATCAAAGGTCAAATAGTTACATAGTTACATAGTTAAATTGGGTTGAAAAAAGTCCATCAAGTTCAACCCCTCCAAATGAAAACCCAGCATCCATACACACACCCCTCCCTACTTTTAATTAAATTCTATATACCCATACCTATACTAACTATAGAGTTTAGTATCACAATAGCCTTTGATATTATGTCTGTCCAAGAAATCATCCAAGCCATTCTTAAAGGCATTAACTGAATCAGCATCACAACATCACCCGGCAGTGCATTCAACAACCTCACTGTCCTGACTGTGAAGAACCCTCTACGTTGCTTCAAATGAAAGTTCTAATGTACTTATAAAGTGTAATCATGTCCCCTCGCAAGCGCCTTTTTTCCAGAGAAAACAACCCCAACCTTGACAGTCTACCCTCATAATTTAAGTCTTCCATCCCTCTAACCAATTTAGTTGCACTTAGTCTCTGCACTCTCTCCAGCTCATTTATATCCCTCTTAAGGACTGGAGTCCAAAACTGCACTGCATACTCCAGATGAGGCCTCACCAGGGACCTATAAAGAGGCATAATTATGTTTTCATCCCTTGAGTTAATGCCCTTTTTTATACAAGACAGAACTTTATTTGCTTTAGTAGCCACAGAATGACACTGCCCAGAATTAGACAACTTGTTATCTACAAAAACCCCTAGATCCTAGAAACTCCCAACACACTGCCATTTAGTGCATACCTTGCATTTATATTATTTTTGCCAAAGTGCATAACCTGCATTTATCAACATTGAACCTCATTTTCCAGTTTGCTGCCCAGTTTTCCAGTTTAGACAGATCACTTTGCAAAGTAGCAGCATCCTGCATGGAACCTATAGTTCTGCACAATTTAGTATCATCTGCAAAAATAGAAACAGTACTTTCAATGCCCACCTCCAGGTCATTAATAAACAAGTTGAAAAGCAAGGGAAAATTAGAATTTTTATGTTCGAATTTTGAGTTTATTTTAGTGTAATTTGACTAGGGAATAGTCCAAATTCGATTTGAGTTTAAAAAAAAAAATTGAGATTCGATTTTCGAAAATCATCATGTACTGTCCCTTTAAGAATTTGAATTCAACTATTCACCATCTAAAACCAACTGGATTGGTGTTTTAGCCTATGGGGGACCTCATACAATCAATTTGTAGGAGGTCCCCCATTTTAAAAAAATGTCTTTTGGTGAAAAAACTCGAATCAAATTAGATTCGAGTTTGCAGGTCGATCCTATTCACCAAAATTCGAATAAATGTCATTGGTCGTTTTTTTTTCTCGAATTTTGAGTTTATGGGAGTTTTTTTATACTCCCATAAACTCTAAATTCAACCCTTGATAAATATGTCCCTATGTGTTAAATAGTTCCAGTGAGTTGTTCCAGTGAGTCAGTTAAATGTTCTCTTTCATTTTTTTTTTTTTTTTTATTTGTAGTGATTTAAACTAACTGATATTGGTTGATTTAAATAACTGCTTCTTTAACATTAAACCATCATTAATATCTAAATTATCTTTTTTGTGAGTATTAAGTATAGTATTAAAAGATCCTCAAGTGATCAATAACCTGATTTAATTAAAGTAAAAAGTTGCTTTACTATTTTATGTTGTGCTTGCCCAGCCATTAACATTTGGAATTATATACTGAAGCCAAATAGCAGTTGTAATAAAAAAAAAGGACTTGTCTGGGTACATCCATAAATGTCATCTGATATTGATGAAAAAATAAGCCCATTGCAGCAATTCAAAGAAATAAGAGAATCTTGACAAGACTGAGTTCCTGCAAAAAGTTTTCAGGCTAAAGTTTTTAGTGTTTTCCCGTCTGTTTTCATTTCCAATTTAACATAGCTCTTTTTTTTATGTAACCATGGCAACCGCTGCTTTTTTTTTTTTAAGAACTAGGGGTAGGCTTAATTCACTTCTGAGAAATTGTACATGATTCTGTTTGTTGAACGGAATAATATATTTGCCTGGTATTTCTTGGAATCCTGATAAATAGTGCACTATTATTTTAAACCTGAATGGTGCAGAAGCAGAGATGTGTTAGGCTATTTGTGATTCTGTTATTTATAGACATATTAAATTCTAATATAAATGAATACATTATACAGATATTGCAATTTGTGGCCCTTACATTACCCCTCAGCTAAAAATCATGCAAAAACATGTACTAGATACATGAGTTACATACCCCCACTAGGTGCCCAAAGACTTAGATGTATATTGAGAAATGGAAAAAATTATTTTTGGCTCTGCATACATTTTTGTTCTTGATCTGATTAGGTTTTATAACATTTCTATCTAGTGCATCAGGGGTTCATAATGCCAGGGTAACAGAGATAGCCTTTATTCATTATTCAACGTAGACCCCCCTCCATCCTCCCCCGCAGCCAGGCTGCCCCCCCCTCGAAATGCCCCTAACTTTTTACTTACTCCTCGGTGCTGAGTCACAGCATTGGAATTCACCGCAGCCAACTTCCGGTCCTTCGGTAAGCTGAGACGGAGACCAGCGAAGCGGGGCATGCGCAGTGGGAACAATTTACCGGTTTGCGACAAAATGGACGGAAATTGACGAAGCGCCGGAAGAAGACATGAAGACTCAGAAGATGGCTGCTGTGAACTTTAATGCTGTGACTCTGCACCGAGGGGTAAGTAAAAAGTTAGGGGCATTTCCCCGGGGAGGCAGCTAGGCTGGGGGGGTAGGAGGGAGGCGGTCTATGTCGGGTGGGGGGTAGAGTTTTTTTTTTTTGGTGAAGTTGCCACTTTTCTCAGCAGGTATCTCCAGGCAGGTGGTGAGGTAGTGACATCACTGGGGTGGGGCGGTGATGTGGTAGGGGGCTATAATGTGTCAATCTCAGGGAGTCCTGGCCAGTTTTCCTGATCTGGAAAATCAGGCAAGCAGTTTTGTCGAGCCGGGCTGTCCGGGTCAAAACTGGTCAGGTGGCAAACCTACTCTTAACCTAGAATTTTCTGAATTCTATTCACGTCAATGAGAAGCAAATATGAGTGTTTTGCTGTTCATTAAAGGACAAGGAAAGGCAAAAAAAATAAAATCCCATTTTTACTTTCTTTTATGAAAAAGAAACCTTTCTCCAATATACTTTAATTAAAAAATGTGTACCGTTTTTTTATAAGAAACCTGACTGTATGCAGTGAAATTCTCTCTTCATTTACTGCTGTGGATATGAATTGTCAGATGGTCCCTAACTGCTGAGCAGGGAAACAATCATACTTATGAACAGCAGGGGGAGCTCCTGCCTTACTTCCGAGCCATGCAGAATTCAAGCGGCTTTGTTTATGACGATCCCTAAGCAGCCCAGACCACACTGAGCATGTGCAGGGTCAGGGTCAGGCCAAGATATTTAACAAAGTTACAAGATCACAGCCCCCTGTGGCCAACTTTAAAAGCATAAATCATTTGTTTGATTAGGCTTTGTGGTGCAGTAAGTTCATGCTTATGTTTAGTATACAAAATACAGCATTTCTAGCCTTATTCTATTTTAGACTTTCCTTGTCCTTTAAGCATAATTTCGGTGGCAAAATGCTGGAACTTGCCCTGTGCCCCATTGCCCTTGTGTAAGTAGTAGACCTACAGTATGGACAAAATACTTGTGCCTTGCAGTGATGGTACCCAAGTTAGTTTACACCTTTGGCACAACCTGCAAGGGATTTGTATGTTCTGCTCGTCTTTATGGGTTTTCCCTGAGGACTCCAGTTTCCTCCCATTACCCAAAAACAGATTAATTGGCTTCTGATAGAATTGACCGTACTGTGTGTGAATGTGATAAGGACCTGAGATTGTAAGCTCCACTGGGGCAGGGACTGATGCGGATGTTACATAATCTCTATAAATGTGTTGGCACTGTATTAATAACAGATAATGGGGTCCTTTATCCAGAAATCTCTGTATTATGAGAAGGCCATCTCCCATATGGGTACATTTATCAAAAAGTGAAGTTAGGGGTCGCCACAGTCCTCTAGAGTGAAATCCCACCACTCTTCATTCATTTCTATGGGATTTTTGAAAGAGAATTTATCAATAGGTGAAAGTGAAAGTACATCCTTTGATAAATATGCATTTTAAAATCCCTTAGATTCTAACTGCACTTTTTGATAAATATACCCCATTGACTCAATTATGAGCAAATAATTGAAACGTTTAAACATTATTTCCTTTTTTTCTGTAATGATAAATGTGCATGATCCTAACTAAGTCATAATGAATACTTATTAAAGGCAAAACAATCCTATTAGGTTTAATTAACATGTAAATGATTTTTAGCAGACCTAAGCTATGGAGTAATATTACAGAAAGACTCCTTACCAGGAAAAAACCAAGTCGCAAGCACTATGGATAACAGTTTACTATTATTATCAGTAATAATAACAAAAATATGCCTTAGAAAGTGCACATTTCAACACATGCAGATAGAGATAGATTAGGACAAGCACTTGCAATGATGTAACAAATGGGGACATACTTAACATAACTAAAGAAATATTATAGATAATTTGTTTGAAAGTGGAACAGTTAGGGGACAGACTTGCTCACTATGATACAAAGAAGGTATTTTTATTTTACATGATAATCTATAAGAGAAATCCACCTATACTGTTTAAGCAGAAGATGCTATAAATGTTTTATATAGGGTTGTCACCTTGCCAGTTTTGACCTGGACAACCCTTCAAATAAACCTGGCATGATTCCCTGAGATTAACCTCCACATCATAGCTCCACCCCTCTATGGCACGCCATGCCCCTCTATGTCACACTCCGCCCCTGCTTCATCACAGCCCCGCCTCCCCACCCGGAGTTAGTGGGGAGGAAGGTGGCAACTCTAGTTTTATAAGAGAACTTACCTACCCTGGGACCCTCAGAAAAGGATCTTTGACTATTGTCATAGCAGGAATGACCAATGGGACAGATGTTACATTACTAAGAAATCTGAATCACGACACTAGCTGCTCCAGACCTTGGGACCTCTAGCAACCAGTTGTCCGTTGAGAACATTTCTTTTAGTTTTTGAAATCTTTTTGTGATCAGATCAGGATTGAAGAAACAAATCGCGTAACATTTGTAAATTCTCAAATTTACAGGAATTCTTCAAAGACATTTAAACAGAGCTGTCACATGTCAGCATAGTCATTTTAATTGTAGCTGTATGAACTCTGCTCTGTTTAGTTTGTCTGGATCTGGTGAGTGAATGGTTCTTGTACACTGACTATGCCAAGAATTCTTTCAGTGAGATCAAACTGTAGAATTCGAAAATTTTACAGTGACAGAAACGTATAGCATGATTTGTATTTTGTTATTAATCTTAGCTTAATGTCTCCCTCAACTGAGTGATCAGTTTGACCCACCGTGTGTGTGATCAATAATTTGGCAGTTTGGAGCTATGTGCATCTGGCTATATGTACCCAGCTTTTGTAATTCTTTCAGGAACCATTGTTTTTATGGGATTGCAACATAACAAGCTTTTGTCTCTGGAGAATTTAAGTGGTAAATGTATACTTAGAATGTATGTATATAGTAAGTGATACCTCCAAATTAGTAAATAAATGTAAATATGTTCTGTTAACTTCCTTTTTTTTATTGTAAACTATCCATCACCAGGTCTCAGCCACAAGATCCATTATCTGCTGCACGTTCAGCGGTGCCGTAAACCTGTCTTGTTAAACAGCTATAGTACCTCTGGATAACACTTTATGAGTCAAAGGGCAGAAATATGAACTAACATCTTTGTATTTAATGGGGCCTGACAGTTCTAGGTTAACTGATTGCCTGGCGTTTTGCAAAGGCCCTCCAGATGGCAGACACAGTACATTTTTCATGCATAACAAGGCTGCTCAGAATGCTCTTCTGGCTCTCTATAAAAATGCATTCAATTGTCTCAGTTGTGAGCACGGTAATTGGCAAAACAAAACGTGTATACACCCTATGGTCTCCAAACTGAGTTTATATAGCTTATCCTCACTCGAATCAGATCCCACAGAAGGTGAAGCGTGGCAGACCTCACAGAATGGATTTTGTGCCTGTGATGGGAAAAATAGTTCCATTCTGATGAAAAACCTTGAACCGAATAAATACAAATTTGAGATCGTAATCTACTGTTTCAACACCTTTGCCATTTGGGAATGTTACTCAACAGTCAGCAAAAAAGAAAACATCTCAGTTTAGCCATATCTGCCCCATTTATTAGAATAAAAAAAATTAATACATAGATTAGATATTACAATGATTTAACCAAAATGCTTTTTTGTTAGAAAAGCATGTTTTCTATTTTCCCCATACATTTTCTCCTTTGTTTTTCTCCTTAGGTGGTGGAGATAATTATACCATGCTGTACTACGAGATGGTGGAAAAGTCTCCCAGGGGATTTAATCTTCAGGGAGCATAGACTTGCAGCAGGTGTCAATATGGGACACAAATACTGTAGAAATGAGGCAGTTTTAAATATGATCTTTATTTCAAACAGATGCAACTGGCCTGTGGCACTATAAATAAAGGTTGTCTATCTATGTATTTTCTCAGCATGTAGTGCTGCGGTGTGATTTCCCTCATAATGATCCTCTGTGTTCTGATATGGTTATATCATGTGGCTGTTGCATTGAAACTTGTGCATTCTCCCCAGGCATTAAAACTAGTGTGCCTGTGCCTAATAAGGTTAAAGTGGTGGTGGTGGTGTTGGTGGGGGATGCAGTAGCTTAAAGGACCAGTAACGTAACAAACAAACATTTGTTTGTATATAAAACAAAAAAAAAAACACCAAGACATATTTAACTTTAAAATCGCAAAGTCTTTATTCAAAAATAACTTACCACAACTCGATCCATTGTGCCACCCTCAATTTCTCCTGCCTGGCTATCGCCTATAGAAGGCAGGGAGGAGAAATCGAGCGCTGCACGATGGGCCGTCGCCCTGTCGCCTTTTCTGAAGAGGAGCGGTTTCGGTAAGTTATTTTTTAATAAAGCCTTTGCTATTTTAATATAAACCAAAATGCAGGCACTATAATGTTTCTAGTAATTTTTCAACTCCTCTTTAGTGTTTTCCAGGTATTTTGGAAGCAGTTACCTCACTAAGCAACAAGCAGTGAAGGAGGAAAAATCTAAAAATATCTCCTTGTGATGATTGGGGGTCCAGCTGGAGTCTAATGACTCAAGTACTGTTGGTTTGGGGAGCAGGCATGAGGGAGTTGCTGTAAATAATGCTATGCATATTGTTGGGTCTGCTAATGCCAACAACTGTGTATTAATGATGATCAGACATGAGCAAAGTAATTGAGCTGTTTTGTAAATTTAGGAGCTTCTCTAAAAATGAAAATAGTGTTTTGGCCACAAACTGGAATGTGAAAAACTATAAAAAAAACTCTGAATGCAAAAAATGGAAAAAAAAATGTTTTTTAGTATAAAATCAGAGTTTTGAAAAAACACAAATTTTTCTGAATTTTTTATACCCTAAGGAAGGAAAAAGTCTGAATCCGAGAATCTCGCATCTCAGACCTGCCAAGGTATGACATTGGCCTCGGTAGGTTTTACTTGCCGATGTAGGGGGTCAATTGAAGAAGTCCCAAAGATTTTTTGATCTGCGATGGATTTTCGTGCAATAGTCCGAGGTTTTGGGGAGTTTTCAGGTGGAAATTTTCATAAAATTAGGATTTTTTTCGGGAAAGTGTATTGATATATACGGTGAAAAAACCCTTACGAGTTTATTCAGATAATATTGATATAATTTGGACTTTGATAAATGGGCCTCCACATGTAGATGTTTTGAAATTAAACCAAACTAAAGAGCAGAGTGCTTAATGGATAATGTATTAAAGGGGTGGTTCACCTTCAAGTTCTAGTTAGTATCTTATAGAATGGCTACTTTTAAGCAACATTTTAATTGGTCTTCATTTTTTTTATAGTTTTTGAATTATTAGTCTTCTTTTTCTGACTCTGTAGCTTTCCACTGACCCCATCTAAAAACAAATGCTCTGTAAAGCTATACATGTATTGTTGTTGTTGCTTTTTATTACTCATCTTTCTATTCAGGCCTCTCCTTTTCATATTCCAGTCTCTTATTCAAATCAATGCCAATCAATGCTAGAGTAATTTAGGCTGAAACTGCAAACTCGAGAGCAGTTGAATAAAAAGCTAAATAAACCCAACAACCCCAAATAATAAAAAATGAAAACCAATTGCAAATTGTTTAAGAATATCACTCTCTACCACATACTAAAAATTAACTCAAAGGTGAACAACCCCTTTAAGGAAAAAAAGTTTCAAGTTTTGAGTTTTCGCTCAATTTTGTCGGGGGTTTTCCCCGAACGGATTAATACGAGTTTTTTTTTATCAATAATTGGGCATGGGAGTTTGTTTGTGGTTTTTTATGTTTTAATAAATAAGAGATGAATTTGAAGTTTAGTAAATAACCTCCTTAATGTTGATTTTACTGGAAAAGTTTTATAACTATTGATGGGCGAATTTATTCGGCAGGCGCAAATTTGCGGCGAATTTGCGCGATTCGCCGCCAGCGAATAAATTTGCGAAACGCCCGGGAAGATTGGCGGCAAAAATTCGCCGGTGTCAAATTTTTTTTTTTCCGAAAAATCGGATGCCGGTGTCAAAAAGGGCGCCGGCGTCAAAAACGAGACGCCGGCGCTGGTTTGCGAATTTTTCTCCGTTTCGCGCGAAATTCGTGAATTTTTCGGCGAAGCGAAGCGGCACAAATTCGCCCATCACTATTTATAACCCAACTGGTTACATTTATCTTGCCAATGATGATGAAGCTGTGGCCCTTTCCATCCCAGCCTGGTGGTCTTGGGTAATGGTAAGATAGTGTGCTATAGTACTGCCCATATCATAATAAGCAATGCCCTATTTGCCTAGATTTTATAGTGTTGGTAGGAATTCTGCCAGATTTTCCAGTTGCTAGATTATTGCTTCATTATGATACAATAATTAAATACACAACCCTTCAGAGAAAAATTGCTGAGTGTCTATAAATATTTTCATTCATATAGGTTACGATGTGCATAGTTTATTTTAGATACCATTAAGGGTATACACATTGTTTGCTAGCCTTTACTGCATGGGGATTATACTGAGAGATCCTTGTTGAGCAGAATTCAGAGCCATGTATGAATATTTAATGCTCTGGGGATATGATTACTATATATACTGTAGAAATACATTTATAGCGTGTGCACCATAAGCTAACGTGTGCCCTATGCCAGGGACCATGGGAAACTTTTATATGGCTCCCCTGATGTCAGTCATAAATACCAAGTCACTGCCATTTTACTCTTGAGCATGCTTGAGAATGCTAATTTATTGTCAACATTTTAGAGAAACCAGGCCTTATTATGTCTTGATGAATAAGTCCTAGCTACTTAACCTTTCAATGCATATGATTCTAATTGCAAGAGGGTCTGAATCTATGATTGACACCAAGGGATTCTCATCCCCTTATCCAATCAAGGAACATCAGGCATAGGCAAACTAGGGAATACAGAGGGACTCTTCATTGCTGTAGTACTGCTCCTAATATGTAAGTTATAAAGCAATAAAACATATAAAAATGTATTGAATATACAATATACAGTATGTCTAGCATTAGCAGTTCATGATTACTGCTTAATAACACTTTTAGTTTTTTCCACTAGTTTCTAAGTAAGGTCTTAAAAGAAAACTCAAGAGCTGCCAACTAATGAACAGATGGCAACGTATTAAAAGATGGATTTTGAGTATTTTTTGAGTACAAAAAAAAAATATCTGTGTTGCCAAGATGAAACAGGATTTGCTTTATATGGTTTAAGTTGGAGCCGCAGCCCATGCAAATAAATACATTGAGTAAAGACAATGCGCATTCACAAAAGCAATTATGATGCTGGAGAAAATCATATGATTAAAGTGTATTTTAACCCTTTAACTGACAGGTTGCTCTTTGCCTCTTAACACATGAACAAATAAGTGTCACGTTCAGCACCTTATATCCAGAACAAAAGCTAAGCATCTTGGTCTCGGCTCTCACTTCTGCCTATAACTGCCGCCTTTCACCTTGGAAGGAGCCCTCAGCCAATTGGATGCCGCCAGGTCTTATTTGAGAGAGGAGCAAAGCTAACGGTTCTGGACGAGCAAAGGGGCACGATCGTCTCACCAGGATACTGGAAGGAAGAACACCACCAGGAACAGACAGGCCGGGCAGCACAAGCAGATTAGAATAGACAGACAGCCTGGTATCAGGATTAGAGAGTGTAGTCAGTGGACAGGCAAATGGTCAGGATTGGAGAGTTCGGAGTTAACAGGCAGGCAAGGATCAGGAATGGAGAAATCAGAGAAGTCAGAGGCAGGCAAGGGTCAATACACAGTAGATTAAAGAGGATTCAAATAATAAAGCACCAAGGAACAAGGCAAATTGAACCTAACCACTGGCAATGTGAATTTTGCAAAAGCCCCTTTAAATACTATTTGAACTTAGGAAGAGCGCCGTCGCGCTCGCCATAGAGGGGCCGGACACTGCAGAGAACAGACACATGCAGCGGGCGTCCCTACTGGAGGCATGGTGGGCGCCCCGGCATGCCAACGGATAACTACTGGACCACCAGGGTAAGGTTTCCTTACAATAAGCTTGTCCAACTTCAGGTCAAACTATAAGCAAATCCAGTAGAAATAAATGGTACTGGATTGGCAGATTTTTCAGATAAGGATTTTTATAGCAATTTGGAGCCCTAAGGCTTGTAAAAAATGGAAACATTATGTTGATGAATTTTCCTTATGTATGAATTTATGTTAATTGTTAGGTTAGTTAACAATTGGTGCAAGATATTATAGGCTTCATTTTCGACCACAAGTCCAGTGCGCCTGATGCATCAAAATGAACCCAATGTCCAATATACAGAAGTGCAAGGAGCATGTTTGGATGCAAATACCTTTTAATGAATGATTTTTTTAGTACAAAGAAAAAGCATATTTGTCAATAATGAAGAATGGTTTTTTTAAATGGATTCCAGGTAATTCTATGCCAGTATGTTCTTTTATATTAATCGAAATACTTAAGTCTCTTTTGGATAAAAAAAGCAGGCGTAATCAATGGCTAAAAAATTACTATGTAGGAATCAAAAATAACCCCAATATAAAGAGCTTCAGCTTATAAACTTTCAGGCCCCGTTTTGCAAACTGATTTATAGGGGACCTGTCACCCTAAGAAATAATTCCAGATTCTTTTCTATCATGTTAGTTGAGCAACATAAACTTTATTTACACTATATTTGTTATTTAGATTTTGTTTCCTTCAGTATTGGAATTACACAATCCCAGCAAGCAGGCAGGAGCCAGTTTGTAGACACTTATTAAGAGAAGTTGTGTATCACCCCAAAATCTTGTATATGCACCAAACCTAATGCCCATGCCCAGTGCCCTACACAATTATAGAGCCTGGAGGGGGAATGTGAGAAGAGCAGAGACATCTAAGAATTGCTGAATGGAAAGTAAAAGTAACTGACTGCCCCGCCTCTATGCCTCAGGCAGAGGCGGGGCAGGTAATGACAGCTCAGATATTTAAACAGCTTTATAACAAGTATGGATGTTTTAATGAAAAAAATAATTTAGGTCCCATGGTTAATTTGCAATGGAATTTCATTATACAGCTTTTCATGTGTAGGTGACAGGTCCACTTTAAGTGAACAATTTCAGACCTTCAGGAAGGGCAAAATAGAAAAAGTTTTATTCTGGCAACATCCCTATTCAGGTCATTGATGCACAATCATTTCATTTATAAATATGGTGGACCTGATGACTTCATCTCTATTTTTCAGCCAGTCATTTGCAGTGATCCCTGAGTAGATAGGACTTGTATTAACAGAGATTTCGCATCCTCCTTGAGACCTTAACCTTAAGTAGAAATGACATATTTCTTTTGTTTTGTGAGAACTGAACTTTATCTTAATTCTAGAAATCTCCATGCAGTTTAGAGGTTGACATGAATAACCGGGAATTAAATAACAATCACAACTTGACAGGTTAGAAGGCTAAGAGGGAGAAATATAATCAACAGAATGATTTTATCAGGTCATATCAGCTTCTCTGCGCTTATGAGTCATTTGGAACATAAAACTTGATAGGGTGTAACTAAATCCTTTGCTTGCAGATTTAGCTGCCATCATATTAATTCTCCACTGCTTTGACTTTGCTAGTGAATTCTCTTTGCAGACACCATAGAATATTCCGGACAATCATAATAAATAAGGTATATAGTGATTATTGAGGCACGGCTTGATTACAAGTATGGGATCCTTTATCCAGATACCCATTATCCAGAAATCTGAGAATTATGGGAAGTCCATGTCCTGTAGACTCCAATTTAATAAAATAGTTCAAATAGTTTTAGTAGACTTTAGGTATGGAGATTAGTGATGGGCGAATTTATTCGCCAGGCACGAATTCGGGCAGAATTCCTGCGTTTCACTTCCAGCGAATAAATTTGCAAAACTGACGCGAAAATTCGCTGGCATCCAAAAAAAACGGACGCAAATTTTCTGAAAAAGCGAAACAGGACATCGCTAATGGAGATCCAAATTACAAAATTATATTCCTTATCTGGAAAGCCCCATGTCCCAAGCATTCTGCATAAAAGATCCACAATATCTGTATTTATATTACATCATGCTGTATCACAGACTGAACTATAAAAGAAATTGTGGAAAAGGAGAACATAGTTGACATGAGGAAATACTCAACTGGTACTTTTAGAAATTAAATAATCCTGACTTTAAAGCGGCAGTATACTCCCTTGTTTAACATGAGTCAAATGAGTAGGGCTTGTGTTGAACATACTTTTTGCCTATTGTTTTACTTACAAAAGAACTATATATTTTTTTTTTTTTGTTATTTCTTAAGCTAAACATGACAAACGAAAAACGAAAGTGAAGCATTTCCATGTTTGTTGCTTGCGCGGTAGATAATTATAGTTCCATTGTAACTTGAATTTGGCGCCGTATGAAAATAAAGCATCGCTAGCGTAACTTTGCTTTGCTTGGCGAATTAACACTAGCAACTTCGCAACCTTACGCTTCCCCTGAGCGCAACTTCGGATTTTAGTGAATTTGCGTAGCGCTGGCGAAAATACGCCTACCGAAGTGTGGCGAAAC
Organism: Xenopus laevis; assembly: GCF_017654675.1. NCBI lineage: Eukaryota > Metazoa > Chordata > Amphibia > Anura > Pipidae > Xenopus > Xenopus laevis. Next base: position 107,579,983 of record NC_054376.1, read on the forward strand.
AGACGCTGGCGCAATAACGATTCTTAGTGAATGTCCCACTTAGTATCAACAAAAGCCCTATGTATCCCCCCCCCGTGTTGAACAAGCGGGTATATTGTCCCATTTAAAACCCTTTGGCTTCTTTTGAGCTTCCCATTGGCCTTTGATGCCTTGCCTTAGCACAGGGATCCCCAACCTTTAATACCCGTGAGCAACATTCAGAAGAAAAAGGAGTTGGGGAGCAACAATAGCATGAAAAATGTTCCTGCGTGCCCAATAAGGGCTGTGATTGGCCATTTAGTAGCCCCTATTTCGATATTGAGGCTACATTGAGGCTCTGTTTGGCAGTGCACCTGTTTTTTATACAACTAAAAACTTGCCTCCAAGCCTGGAATTCGAAAATAAGCACCTGCTTTGAGGCCTCTGGGAGCAACATCCAAGGGGTTGGAGAGCAACATGTTGCTCACGAGCTACTGGTTGGGGATCACTGCCTTAGCAAGATAGTTTGTCATAATACCATTATGCAGATTAATTTTTCAATACACAATAGGAAATGCTCATATTGTCTGGTTACAGAAAAACACAAATGGAGCAAATTATTTACAAATTTGGCTTGGATTACCCCTCATGTTGTAACAAGAGTTTCGATGCTGAAAGGACGCCCATAGACTACAATGGGAGAAAAAAAAAATGTTGTGCGTCCAAACAAACGTTTGCTCTATCTGTATATTAAAAGCCCCTTTTAAACAGGGCATATTTACTTTTTTTCTATTTGGGACATTTCAATATTACACTTTATTTTTGATCATTTTGTTTTAACATAATCTTGGTATATCATGTTCTTTCCTTGCTGGTATAATTGATCCTAGTTTTACTGCAATTTACTCTTGATTAAAGCTTGATGCAACAGTAGGAATTCAGAATTTACATTTAGTTTTACTACGTTTATGGTTGTATTTTTGAATTGACTGTGTTTTTAAACTTTTTTTTAAACTATTTGCAGATTTTTTTTCATGCTTTATTCCTTTCCGAGAGTCTACTCAGCCCTTTTGCATTGATAACGTGGTGATATAAGGGTTTCATATCTTCTCATACGAAAAAGTAAATACTTAAAGCAAATGAATGTAGAGCCCTTCTAAAATTCTTTGTTTTTTCTAGTTATCAAGAAATTAGCAGTTTGAAAGCTGCTAATATAATACAGTTGAAACAACAGCACTGACTGCTGTTGAGTTCTGCAGTCCAGCCTTACTGTTGGAGGGGCCCATGTGATGACTCTCCTCCACTCTTTTTTTAAGCAAAGTAAAATCAGAACACTTTCCTCTTCTTCTGAAAAATTTTCCCGACTGCCAGGCCATCAGTAGAAGTGACCAGCAGGTGGTGATATGGTTTCTATTTCTCTGTATTATAAAATAGCTGGAATCTTGAAATCAGATAGGGGGGACCTTGTGATCACTCTTTTTTTCAGAACACTTTCTTCTTCTCCTGAAATGTTCTCCCAACTGCCAAGTTGGTCAACAGAAGTGACCAGCAGATGGTGGTATTGTTTCTATTTTATTATATTATAAAACAGCTAAAATCTTGAAATTAGAAAAAAAAAAATGAATGTACATTTCAAAATTCACAGAAGAGTACTCTGAGCATTTGATATTCATTTAAAGGTTTACATTTCCTTTTATTGCTGGTAACCAGCATATGTGGTGCTGTGTTGTCTACTTTATATGCCTACATTGTTAATACTGGAATTCTCTTGAAATATTCATAGCTTTTAATCTATGTTTATATTCCTTGAAAGTTGGTTATACACTTTGGGGCACATTTACTAAGGGTCGATTATCGAGGGTTAATAAACCCTCGAATTCGATCCTCGAGGTAAAATCCTACTAATTCGAATATCGAATTCGAAGGATTTACTGCAAATCCTACGATCGAACAATTTTAATTGATCGATCGAAGGATTTTCCTTCCATCAAAAAAACCTTAGAAAAGTGATGCGGAAGGTCCCCATAGGCTAACATTGTACCTTGGTAGGTTTAAACTGCCGAAGTATGAAGGTTTTTTTAAAGAGACAGTACTTCGACTATCGAATGGTCGAATAGTAGAACGATTTTTACTTCGAATCGTTCGAATCAAAGTCGTTGTTGAAGGTCGTAGTAGCCTATTCGATGGTCGAAGTACCCAAAAAAATACTTCGAAATTCGAAGTTTTTTTTACTTTGAATCCTTCACTTGAGCTTAGTAAATGTGCCCCTTTATCTCTGCTATGTTTTAATTTTACATGTCCAAATAATATAAACCAACACTATGGGGCATATTTATCAAGGGTTGAATATCGAGTTTATGGGAGTTTCTAAAAACTCCCATAAACTCGAAATTGGAAAAAAATGAAATCAAAATTTATTAAAATAATTAATTCTTTTTATATTCATGTGAATAGGATCGACCTGCAAACTTGAATCGAATTGAATCGAATTCAAATCGAATTCTATTTTGATTTTCAAAAGTCTACCAAGTGACTCCAAATTGGTTGTAGGAGGTCCCCCATAGCCTAAACCAATTTGGCAGGTTTTTAGATGGCGAATAGTCGAATTTGAATTCTTAAAAAGACAGTACATGTTAAATTTCAAAATTCAAATTTCGAATTATTTTTAGACTCCAATCGAATTTGGACTATTCTCTAGTTGAATTGAACTTGAAATTCAAATTTAAAAATTCGAATTTTGAATTTGACCCTTGATAAATCTGCACCTATGGGTCTAGGGTTGGAAAACAAATGGTATTATCCTGTTCTGTCATCTTTGGAAACTGAATGAGATGCTAATGTGGTAAATTGCTCATAGTATGGCCGTACAGCAGATCTGAACTGTGGGGAAATTTCACTCAGGGAATTGGCAGCAAGATAGCAAAATGTTTCTTAAATTAAATTATTACACCTGAGCACAGCATTGATTTTAATACAAAATCATGAAAGTTAGCAATGTACAATTTGTCAGATCTAACTAGTGAACATGACATTGTATTGTTGTCTTGAGCATTACTGGTATAAACGAGTAACAAAACACTAACCTCTGTCAGTATGTAAGTACTCGTTAGTAAGTTACTACTTTGACATTTGCATTGAATTCAAAGTGCTTTAGATTTTTTCTGAAATCCATTTATATTCACCCACACCCACTCTCACTACCATTTTATTGCCAGAGGCTTGATGTCATAGGGGTCAATAAGATACATGCATTAAACATGCATTAAACAGCAAAAGAGATGACATACTGTAACATAAACTTGCAATGATCTACTCATGTATATAATGGACTCATGGGTGTCACTACTGATCACTGTAAGGCTTAGCTATACCTATATTCCTATTAATTATTCAACCTGCCAAGGCACGGAACAATAGGCTTTGTTGCTTAACATCAAGCGCATTGGGTGTCACATGTACTTTTAAAGAACTTTCTCTAGATCATCCATGTAGTAACCATAAAAAAAGAATATATACACGGAAAGCAGTGAAACAAAAGATATATATATATATATATATATATATATATATATATATATATATATATAGATATATATATATATATATATATATATATATATATATATATATATATATATATATATATATAGGAATCTTGGATACGTGGGTGCACATCAGGAGCCTTTAGACAAAAAGAAATTGGATTAAAAATATAAACTTTTATTAGAACATTTTAAAATTGGCCAACGTTTCGGTCTCCACCTTGACAAAGGTCTTAGGTGGAGACCGAAACGTTGGCCAATTTTAAAATGTTCTAATAAAAGTTTATATTTTTAATCCAATTTCTTTTTGTCTAAAGGCTCCTGATGTGCACCCACGTATCCAAGATTCCTATCTAATTATAATTTGTGAGTAGCACTCGGGTCAATTGTGTTTAGTAATGGTGTGCGGAATTTCTACGAGTTTTTATATATATATATATATATATATATATATATATATATATATATATATATATATATATATATATATATATATATATATATATAGATGCACAAATATTTCAGAAATACTAACAACACTTGTGGTTTCCTAATTACTTCTGCCAAGGGGAATCCCATCTCATTACTTAGATGGTAAGTGGGAGGTTATAGTGAATGGATCTTTCTGTCATTTGGATCTTCATACCCTAAGTTTACTGGAAAATAATTTAAACATTAAATAAACCCATTAGACAGTTTTTTGCTTCCAATAAAGATTAATTATATCTATGGGGCCCATTTACTTAGCTCGAGTAAAGGAATAGAAGAAAAAATACTTCGAATTTCGAATGGTCGAATAGGCTACTTCGACTACAACTTTGAATCGAACGATTCAAACTAAAAATAGTTCGACTACTCGACCATTCAATAGTTGAAGTATTGTCTCTTTAAAAAATACTTCGACCCCCCCTAGTTCGCCACCTAAAACCTACCAAGGCCAATGTTAGCCTATGGGGAAGGTCCCCATAGGCATCCTAACAATTTTCTGATCGAAGGATTAAAATCCTTCGAATCGTTCGTTTTGAAGGATTTAATCGTTCGATCGAAAGATTATTCCTTTAATCGTTCGATCGTAGGAATATCGCTAAATCCTTCGACTTCGATATACGAAGTCGAAGGATTTACATTCGGCAGTCGAATATCGAGGGTTAATTAACCCTCGATATTCGACCCTATGTAAATCTGCTTCTTAGAGTTTTTCAAGTACAAGGTACTATTTTATTATTACAGAGAAAAAGGAAATCATATTTAAAAAATTGGATTATGTGGACGAAAATTGAGTCTATGCAGGACAGCCTTCTTGTAATGTGGAGCAGTTTGGATAAAGGTTTCCGGATAATAGATCCCATAACTGTACTTTGTGGAGAAAAAATATAGAAGATAAAAATATAAAATCTTTGCATTTTGAATATGTTGCTAACTGTGATAAATGGAAATCCCTTAAATATTCTTGGCTCTATCTATTGCCCTTTACCAATATAATAAATTATCTTTATAGAGAAAGAACAACATATAATTATATGTCACCTGATTCAACAGCTCCTTGAATATAATGAAATCGCAATGCATTTGTGTGCCATTTAAGTTTATTATCATATTAAATATTTTTCCACTTAATTAATAGCTTTGCCGTGCATTTCTTTGCAGGCCAGAGAAGCGTGAAGGTCTCTCGAGAATAGGAAATCCTGCAGCCACTAACTGCTTTTAAACTCATATGATTTTTTTTTCAACATTAAAAGCAATTAATGGAATCTTGTAGACTTACCTGTGTACTATTAACTTGGAACCCTCTAGTTCATGTGCATAGCTGTTATAGTGTTAGCAACTCAAACGATTAATAGCTACACTTAGGGGCAGATTTACCTAGGGTCGAATATCGAGGGTTAATTAACCCTCGATATTCGACTGCCGAATTCAAATCCTTCGACTTCGAATATCGAAGTTGAACGATTTAGCGATATTCCTACGATCGGACGATTCGAAGGATTTTAATCCAACGATTGAAGGATATTCCTTCGATCATAAAATTGTTAGGAAGCCTATGGGGACCTTCCCCATAGGCTAACATTGGCCTCGGTAGGTTTTAGGTGGCGAACTAGGGGGTCGAAGAATTTTTTAAAGAGACAGTACTTCGACTATCGAATGGTCGAATAGTTGAACGATTTTTAGTTCGAAACGTTCGATTCAAAGTCGTAGTAATAGTTGAAGGTCGAAGTAGCCAATTCGATGGTCGAAGTAGCCATATTCGACTATTCGAAATTCAAAGTATTTTTTCTTCTATTCCTTCACTCGAGCTAACTAAATGGGCCCCTTAATATGGTCAGACAACAGTAATTATGAAGATATCGGAAAAGTACTAAATTTAAGGCACAAGAAATATATTCTGGATGTATGATAATAACTGACTGCCCAATGACCTCTTATGTCATCTGACTATGGGCTCATTCACAGCACACACATTTGTACATCTGGCAAGCTCTGACTATACACTCACCCACACATTTACAGCAATTATCCTGAATTCAATATAAAAAAAATATGAAACATCAAAATATTTTATCGTTTTAACTGCTTTTAGATTGCATCTGAGTTGTAACATATGTTACCTCAAGGAGGCATGCTTGTGTTATTTAATTATTATATACAATAATATATATATTTATATATATATATATATATATATATATATATATATATATATATATATATATATATATACACACACGCACACACATTTATTATATATATATACCATTCATACATTAGCCTGGAGACTGAGCACAAGGATGATATGTAACATTGACAATAAAAAAGTGAATAAAAAGACGGTCTGCCCAAATTATCCAAACAATAAAAAGGTGGCTATACTGTGTATGTTCTATCAATCCATTTGTTTCAGAAAGGCCTGTGCACCCCATCAATTAATTTAAATAATTAAATAATTAATGGAATTCCAATCTAAGTCAGAAAGACAGGTTGGCTTGTTTACAAGTGCAGTGTGCAATTCTGAATGCAACTGTTTTTATAATATAAACATGAACTTACTGCACCACAAGCCTAATCAAACAAATAATTTATGCTTTCAAAGTTGGCTACAGGGGGTCACCATCTTGTTACTTTGTTAAACATCTTTGCAAGACTAAGACTGTGCACATGCTCAGCGTGGTCTGGGCTGCTTAGGGATCTTCATAAACAAAGCTGCTTGAGTTCTGCATGGCTGGGAATTAAGACGGGGGCTCCCCCTGCTGTTCATAAGTATGATTGTTTCCCTGCTCAGCAGTTAGGGACCATCTGACAATTCCTATCCACAGCAGTAAATGAAGGGACAATTTCACTGCATACAGTCAGGTTTCTTATAAAAACAGTACACATACCCTGGGATGGCACTCTTGTCAATACCTCCTCCACAAACTACTATTGTGCGGAAGGCGTTGGTTGCTTTCGCCTTAACGGCGGCTAGATCAGTTATTCCCAGGTATTGGAAACAAAGTCTTACACCGCCTGTAGGGGATTGGATAAAGGAACTCAACTCTATCATGCGCAATGAAGAATTGCTCTCATATTCAAACAAAACACAGGACAGCTTTGTCCACACATGGTCGACATGGACCGTATTTAGAGAAACCCCTGAATATACTGATATGCTTGTCAGTTAAGTGTGAAATCTGTTTTTTTGTCCCTCTTTCCATATATCCAGGAAGGCAAGGGGTGGCCTTGAGATAATTCATAGGAAGTTATATACTCGGGTTCAGCATATCCCCTCGATTGCTGAGAGGGAAACCATTGGTATTGACTGGAACTGTGGTCCCCCCCCCTCCTCTTGTTATTGATGCTTAACGATCATACATAACTCTACTTAAAGAAATATGGTTAAAAATTTCTGTACTCACTACAATGGAAACAGTGTATGTAATAAAGGCTAATCCCAGATTTCTACCTTGCAGAATGTGATAATGCATAATTAATATACTCAAGTTATGTATGCATGTAACTCTTTAATATCACTCTTGATGTTATATGTTTCAAAAATGGAAAATAAAGAATATATAAAAAAAAAAACAGTACACATTTTTTAATTAAAGTATATTGGAAAGGTTTCTTTTTCATTAACGAAAGTAAAAATGGGATTTTATTTTTTTGCCTTTACATGCCCTTTAATAGAGCATAATTGCATCCTCAAGAGGATCTGAGTTTGCCACAAAAGCATTGTGATTATTCTATAGGCTAATAGAATGGGATCGATTGTAGTTATGTAGTTCTTGGCCTTCCTTCAGCAATTAATGTTCAGCAATCTTAATGCATTGGATGCTTTTGTCGCAAACTCAGATCCTCTTGATGGTGCAATCACTCTCCATTATGGGTAAAAAAAAGGCTGCATCCAGAATTGCACAGTGCACACTTCACTTGTAAATAAACCTTCCTGACTTTGGAATTCCATTCAAATTGGTGGACACATAGAAACAAATGGATGGATGGTCATACACAATATAACAACCTTTTTATTGTTTGGATCATTTGGACAGACAGTCTGAACAACAGGAAATAAAGAAGAGCTGTGGCCAATGCACTATGCACTCTACATGAACGACTGACATGTTGCGCTGGCAGATTAAATGATCCCACCTGCCCAATAATTCACGGGTTTAAGGATATTGCGTGGGAACAGTGGGCCTCTATACCTGCACAGAAATGTGTTGTATGTTTTCATAGAGCATCCATATCTCAGCCAATTACCAACTCAGTCTAACAGATCAGATTGTAAATATTCAGAATACAAAGCATAGTCGGTATGGTTTACTTCACTACTTGCCCAACGTAAGTAAATGAGTCTTACTAGTGTGAATACAGCCTAAAACAAAAACACATTTTTTTTGTACAACTTTAAGTAACTAATAGTGATTTTTGTTTTACCCTGAATGTTCTGTCCTGGTTTCCGAAATAAGAGGTAAGTGCTTTCCTATTATAAAGACATCAAATTGGCAAAAGAGTATGGACGTACATACCTGAAAACATAACCTCTATTTGTAGCCATAATAATGTCACTGCCTAATTTTCTACTTACATAAGCAATTTCCCTCTCTGAGGTCATTCTCTGCCTCATTTTAAGATAGCTAATTTCACATAATTTTCTTTATTCCGCAGCGCGTCAAACAGAACAGTGAAACGACCAAAGCAAAATTGCCATTTAATTACTTGTGTTTCCATATCTCTCTTTGTCACATTTCACATCAACTTCATGTCATGTTCTCATTAAACATTAAAATCCCACAGAAGGTCACTCTGCTTCAGAATCCATTATTTTTTCTTGTAGGATTAGGGCTTGTATGTTGTACTGTTCTGTTCCTCCGAGATATTTCCGACTGAGTGTATTAAAAGAAGCGATTGGCCCTCTTTAAACAATCATGTTTTACACAGGCCTTATGCTGCTAATGATAAATAAGAAACAAATAACTGTAAGGTATGAAGGTTAATTAGCCTTTAGATCATTTAAAAACCTGGATAAAATACAAATCGGTAATTTTGCTTTGTAAAGTTTAAGCAAAAAGAGATATTTTAGTAACTCACTAAACTGTTTTGGCTTAGAGAAAAGTGATATAATTTTTTCTTATCTGAACTTTCCGTGACTGTTTCCAGATAACTCAACGCATATTCCCCAGGTATCCAGGTTCCGGCAGTAATGTGGAGGTCGATGCAATTGCATTACACGCTTAAAGAAGAAGGAAAGAAGCTGTGCGAAGAAAGAGGAAGACGGAAGAGAAGCGCTCTCAATGGCCTCAAAACAGGTGCTTATTTTTGAATTTGAATTTTTATTTCTTGTTTTGGAGGCAAGTGTTGGTTGCATAAAAACCACGTATACTGCCAGACAGAGTCTCCTGTAGGCTACCAGTTCACATAGCCAACCACAGCCTTTATTTGGCACCCCTCAAAACTATTTTCATGCTTGTATTACTCACAGACTCTTTTTACATTTAAATGTGCGTAGGACACCTGATTCATGTTAAAGGGATCCTGTCATCAGAAAACATGTTTTTTTCAAAACACATCAGTTAATAGTGCTACTCCAGCAGAATTCTGCACTGAAATCCATTTTTCAAAAGAGCAAACAGATTTTTTTATATTCAATTTTGAAATCTGACTTTGGGCTAGACATTTTGTCAATTTCTCAGCTGCCCCTGGTCATGTGACTTGTGCCTGCACTTTAGGAGAGAAATGCTTTCTGGCAGGATGCTGTTTTTCCTTCTCAATGTAACTGAATGTGTCTCAGTGAGACATGGGTTTTTATTATTGAGTGTTGTTCTTAGATCTACTGTACCAGGCAGCTGTTAGCTTGTGTTAGAGAGCTGCTATCTGGTTACCTTCCCATTGTTCTTTTGTTTGGCTGCTGGGGGGGGGAAAGGGAGGGGGTGATATCACTCCAACTTGCAGTACAGCAGTAAAAAGTGATTGAAGTTTATCAGAGCACAAGTCACATGACTTGGGGCAGCTGGGAAATTGACAAAATGTCTACCCCCATGTCAGATTTTAAAATTGAATATAAAAAAATCTGTTTGCTCTTTTGAGAAACGGATTTCAGTGCAGAATTTTGCTGGAGCAGCAATATTAACTGATTCATTTTGAAAACATTTTTTTCCCCATGACAGTATCCCTTTAAATAAACATAGAGTCTACCAAAAATGACATAGAACCATCCTTTTACTATTTAACATGTAGAACAAAATTACTGCAAGCATAAAATGACTTAATTACTAAACAAGAACCTATGATTAGATGGCAAAATCATATGTGAAATGCATTGGGAGAGGTTCACACTTCATTCATTTGCACATGGTTGATGGCTGTCTGTTCTACTGTCCTGGCTAATTCCCAACTTCCCAAGGCTGCTATTTCAAAGACAAGAATGATATTTATGTCAAGATCCTAATTTATCAGGAAGTAACCTTAGCAGCCTCTACTTGAGCCTGAATCTGTCACATCCACTCTAAGAAAACAAATTCTTTTTACAGTCTACAGGATATTGGATTGATAAGTTTAATAGAACAGAGAAATGTTTTTCCTTCCTTTCTCGGTCAGACAGCTCAGACCTAGACAATAAACGTTCATTCAGAACCATGAAGAGTATTTGTCTTACTACAGAACATGCTCATAAATAGTGATGGGCGAATTTATTCGCCAGGCGCGAATTTGCGGCGAATTTGCGCGATTCGCCACCAGCGAATAAATTCGCGAAACGCCCGCGAAAATTTGCGGAAAAAAATCGCCGGCGTAAAAAACGGGCACCGGCGTCGAAAAAACGGCGAATTTTTCGCCGTTTCGCGAATTTGGGCGAAGCAAAACGGCGTAAATTCGCCCATCACTACTCATAAAGAGAAAATTTAAATATGTGAAAAACAATATCTCCAAGGCGATTCATATAACCTAAATGAAATGGTAACCTTCAAGCAAAGATCTAATACATTTACAGAAGTTTCACTTATTAACTTTAAGAAGAGACATTTTCTCCTCCTTCGATGGATGCTTGTCACTAGAAAACACGACTTTTCAATTTTTACACTTATTTTAATAGCCACCATAGGGGAATTTCGTTCATCTCAATTTGCGCTTTGAACTATTCCCCTGGTAGATTTTACTTGATGCGTTACCCTGGGTAATTCTGGGTTTGATTTATACCCTTTGGTGCAGTTTACTCTAAAAAAAACAAATACATTTCATATTTTAACAAAAACGATGGAATGGTTTGTCTTGGTGGAGGAATAAGAAAGAATAAAATCCCGTCTGCACCGTTAGCTCCGATTGATTAATGATAATATCCACTTAATGAGAAAATATAACTAATTTATTGAGGGATGGGAAATGTAAAGTCATTTTAAGTAGATAGTTATTACAATATTTCATGGGCCTAATGTTTCTCTTTGGACATATCTTTTTGTTAAAGTGATATATTATATACTTTATTATTACTTGCACAGTTTGGATCATTTTACTTCTCTCCTTTATGCCGCATGGTTCAGAGTCATTATCAATAGCAATTTATGCACCTGTTGGAATACTGAAGCAGCATATTTTTTCTGCTAATTGGATCAATAAAAATGATAACCATTGATCAAGGTTCATGGAAAAAGTTCAAAACAAAGACGCATTTTTAATATAATTTTATTTTGAAAGACACAGCGGCTTGTGAATAAAATCCATTCCTCTGCACTACAGATGTGAGAAATATTATCCATTCTTTGGTTCATTGCATGAAGCATTTCAGTCGATCATCGGCACAGAAAAAGCCTGTTTATTTGGACAGAAACTCATAACAGTTCATAATCTTTACTACTTGCTGTGCGTTTAATGAGGCCATGACTCCGTACAGAACGTACACACAACAAGTAATAACTTTGAGACTATATCCTCCTACATGTTACAGAAGGTGTCAGAGCAGTAGTGACACATTTGGCTTGTTATGTCAACTTAGAGAGCAGTTATTCACCTCAATGAGAGCAAAGCTTATTTACTGGAGATGTAATTAAATGTATAAAAGGCAATGGTGAGCCATACCAGCACGTTTCTCTGTGTACAATGATATATAAAAAATGGATATTGAAAAACACATTTATGTATAGAGAAAGGCGGTTACAAAGGTTATGGGATCTGTTATCCAGAAACCTGTTATCCAGAAAGCTCTGAATTTTGGGAAGGCCATGATTCATAATTTAGTCAAATAATTCATATTTTTCTAAATGATTTCCTTTTTCTCTGTAATAGTGAAAAAATACCTTGTACAGGTATGGGATCCATTATCTGGAAACCCGTTATGGAAAGGCCGTCTCCCATATAATCAAATAATCCAAATTTTAAAAAATGATTTCCTTTTTCTCTGTAATAATAAAGCAGTACTGTGTACTTGATCCAAACTAAGATATAATTAATACTTATTGGAAGCAAAACCAGCCTTTAGGGTTTATTTAATGTTTAAATGATTTTCTAGTAGACTTAAGGTATGAAGATCCAAATTACGGAAAGATACGTTATCCGGAATACCCCAGGTCCCGAGCATTCTGGATAACAGGTCCCATACCTGTACTTGATCCCAACTAAAATATAATTAATGCTTCAGAGGCAAAACTAGCCTATTGGGTTTATTTTATGTTTACATGATTTTTAGCAGACTTAAGGTATAATGGTCTGAATTACAGGACGGTTCCCATGTCTGAGGTCCGGAGGATTCTGGATAACAGGTCCCATACCTGTACATTATTCACTGCCTCAGTGGAGCTTACAGTCTTATGGGGCAATGTAATAAAAGTGACAAAGCGAACAATTATTTGCACAAATAAGGATAAAAATTCACAGTTCGCATTAACTGCTATAACAATCAAAAAAAATGCCTAAAACCTCTAAAACTTAAATTAAATAAAGATTTTACAATTTGATAACGACAGCTCCCTCTGACTTCTACATGACCTGCCAGCTTTTAAATTTGTATCAGAAATTCTCATGCTTATTACACTTAAATATTGAAATTGCCTTGCTTTTGATTATTAATTATTATTCTGAGGCCCCTGAGTCTATGACATTCAAACACACTATCATCAGTTTTATTTGGAGCCGGATAATCTATTCATGTGTTTTTGGAGAAAGCCATCGTACCCGGTGGAAGTTTAGGCAAACTCCATGCAAATAGTGCCCAGGCTGGCATTAAACCAACAACCCCAGAACTGCAAAGCAGCAGTTTTAACCACTATGCCACCATGCTGCTATTATATCCTAGCCTCAATTTTTGGTAAGGCTAAAATGGACTTAAATGTACTAATTATTGCCACCATTTATCAAAACTACTTATATCCAAACGTACCGATGAATTATTCACAAGCCTATTGAGGAGAACCCTGGTGTAAGGGCTCATCCTGGTGGTCTAGTGGGGGTGCGACGGGGACGCCCACCGCGTCAGTCTTTGTTGGTGCCAGCGCCTTGAATGTGCATACAGCTGCACGGCTGTTTCCGGATTTATCCAGAAATTGCCGAATGTGACGTTATCGGCGGCGCAAATTCAAATATCTAAAGGGATTTCTGTGTAGTTTTCTTTGCCTAACATAAAGGTCTATTTATTAGTTCCTGGGTGCAATTCTCTGTGTGTATACTAATGTTTGACCCTGTTTTGACCAAGTCCTGTCTGCTGCCTGCCTTTGACCCCTGCCTGAATTCTGACCATTCTCTTGGATCCTGATAACCCTCTGCTATTCTGGCCTGTGACCCCGACTACGTTCCTGGTTCTCCCAGTCAGTTTGGTCAGTTCCTTTGCCTGCCTAGAACTCTTCCCTGGATCTTCTCATATTAAAACATGACAGCACCTGAGTAGTGAAGGGCTCCTCCCGAAGCCAAAAGTGGTTGCTACAGGCAGAAGACTGAGCCGTGACAGGGACCTAGAGGTTTGTTCTAAGTTTGGGATACCAATTGTAACACCCGGTGCTCCACCACCATCAACACCGCGGTAATTCCCCACAGTGGGATGAATCAATAGGTGCAGCAGACATTCACCAAAAGAATAACACCCTAACAGCATTAAGAGTAAACGCTGGAAGGGACCCAATTTCTACAATGAAAATGCTAGCTGCAACTTGCATCTGATTTGTAAAGACGCAGATGAGACCTGCTGCAGTTGCTATGGTTTTAATGCATCAGGTTGAATTGTGAACAATGTGAACACATAACATAATTTCAAAAACATAATTTGTATGTAGTGATGGGCGCATTTGTTTGCCAGGCGCAAATTTGCGGTGAATTTCCGCAAATTTTTTTTTTGACGCCAGCGACAATTAAATGGACGCCCATTGACTTTAATGTGCATCAAATGTTGCTGGTAAATTTGTGAAATTTGTGGCAAAGCAAAACGGAACAAATTCGACCATCACTATTTGTATGTTATTCAGCAATGAACTCAATATCAGTACGAATACCTACTGTATATTCCTAAGGAGCAAAAATGACAGAAAAAAAATAAACAGTACTAGGAATCATAAAATTCTCTCTTTAGATGTCGTTGTATTTTTCTTCTATGTAGTGTCAATGTAGGACGACTATTAAAAGATGTTCTTGTTACTTACATAGAAAGTGTAAACATAACAAGGAACTGAAGTTCATACAGAGACGTGAAGCCCTGGCTCAATTTGACCTTACTTTCCCATAGACTTGAAGGTGACATCTGCGCTGTATGTGTAGCTTTTTATTTATTCATGATTGGATAAAAAAGCCTAACCAACAAAGCATAAGTCCCTATTCAAATCATTTGGAATTAGTAAAGGCGTTGAGGAAAAAGCAGTGATACCTGTATGTCATGAGATATAGTATGCAATACACAAAAGGGATTAAAAATCAAGCATATGTTTATCTTCATCTAAATGGCTGCTTTTTGCCCACCTGCTTTGTCTACATTATCTTTAATTATTTGTAAGGTAAAATGTTCCCTTGCTATATGGGCAGTGACTCATCAAACCTGAAAAATACTTTGTATACCATGTGGCTGCATCAGATTCATTGGGAACCAGTCTGGTGAGCCTATTGATGCAATCTGTTGTGGAGGTGGTAGCTTCAGGGTTCCCCAGGTGTTAAAGGGCATGGTTGTGCACCATTCATCAGAAGAGACAGGATGGACATATTTGCAACTAATGGTGTAGCGAGAACTGGCTGTGCCCCCCTGCAAAAAAAATCTTCTGAGGGTCCAGCTCATGCTGCTATCTAAATGCCACCCCCCGCCCACCCACACTGCTGATAGTTTGCACAAATATTTTTGGAACTAGAGTAAATATGGAGTAAACTTCCTCTATAGTTACACCACTGTTTGCAACCATGTTAAAGTGCAGGAGCATGTTTGGATACAAGCAGAGACGGACTGGGGTGTTGAGGACCCACCAGATTTGCAACCCTAAGGGCCCTCCTTGCCATCTCAAGGGCCCCTTTTCCAGGCTTTTTTCCCCCTCCTTTGTTCCTCTTACCTCCTTTCTCATCTATAACTTGCAGCTGCAATGAGGCTAGAGGGGGAGCTCCTGGACCAGGGAGTGTCTGCAGTGTCCTAGGTGAATGACTTGGGTCAGTAGAACCCATGAGGCAGTCTGGCCATGCATGCAAGTACCTCCATTGCATCCATTTTAGAGTATGGTGAATTCATAAAACACCCCTGTAATATTATGTGCAAATATATAATAATAAAAGCTGTGCAGTAACCACTCCCAGAATTACTGAAAGCCCAATAATGTGACCAAATAGCAATAAGGGTAAATATGTTCTCCATTTCTTTCTAAACTTCTTTCTTCCTGCTAAGTAGAAACTCCTAAGAATAATCATCCCTGAACTACTGATCCGAGAATTAGTTCAAGATATAAATTCACATTGTTTAAAACAATTCACAATTAACAGTACGAGCTCTAAATCACCTATGCGGCTGCATAATTAGCGAACAAAGTCAGAATATTTAAATGTAAAATGTTCTCAAAACACCATTAAAGGCAATATCCATGCTAAATGTGCCAATGTCAGTTACATTTGACTATTTCTGCCTCATGTTATATTTTATTTATGGAAACTGTAGGTCAAGAAATCATGCACAAAATAATAGGCGAGCGAGTGAGAGAGAGAACTGTTTCCAGCAATGCTCTATACACTGATTTCTATTCATAATTCTGTGCTTGACAGCTTTCTATTTTCAATGGCATGTACACGGCCTGCTATGGAATTTTAATCACCCCGTGTCTTACTGGGAGTCCAAAGCCTTCAGAATGACTTGGAGGGATGCAATCATCATAATAAAACTATATTTTACATTTCCCAAATGAGATGCATACTGTCACGGAGAGTGGGCTACAAAAACCATCCGCGTTAGATTCAATGTCCTAAATGTGGGGAAGGTCACGTTAGAACATTTTGGATATTGTGCTACATGCTGTCTTATCGGAGCCAGGTGTAAAAGATTAACCCGTGGAGAAAAATATGCTTGGAAAAAGTCAATGATTAATAGTTATAGCTTGTTGTCACCTAATGTAATATAACAGGGACAATGAGAGCAGATAAGTTCCCAATTTAAAACACAGCTACTTAACGGTAGACCACTGCTACAGATTTCAGCACTTTCTCTAAGCCAGGGGTCCCCAACTTTTTACCAATGAGCCACAATCAAATGTAAGAAAAGTGTTGGAGAGCAAATCAAGCATATAAAAAGTCCCTGGGGTTACCAAACAAGGGCTGTGATTTGTTATTTGGTAGCTCCTATGTGGACTGGTAGCCTACAGGAGGCTCTGCTTGGCAGTACACCAGGTCTTTATGCAACCAAAACTTGCCCCCAAACCAGAAATTCAAAAATAAGCACCTGCTCTGAGGCCAATGGGAGCAACATCCAGTGGGTTGGTGTGGAATGGTGGTGTTGCAAAATGTAAGTTTAGATGCTGTGACAATATAAAAGATTAAAAAAAAAATTCCCTGGTTCTTAACCATGAACTAAAACATTATTTATTGAACAGAAAAAGTACCCCCTTAAAACTTTTGTGGCCTTCTGAATTGGTCTAAGCAGTGGCGTAACTATAGAAAAAGCAGACCCTATGGCTGTGTGTGTGTGTGTGTGTGTGGGGGGGGGTGTTGGTTGGTTCTGGATTGTGCACTTCCTGTATAGTTCTAAAGAATTCAACCCCTCCCCAGCCACTCTCCAACCTGTGAGTTGGGAAACCGGGGAGGGAGGAAGCAAGCAGGTGAGAGAGTGTGTTGGCATTGGGGAGTGGGTAGGCAGGGTGTGCATAGGAATTGCTATGCGCTAGGCCATTCCAAAGATTTTTTTGTTGGGGGCATACACTAGTTATTCCACTAGGTCCAAGGGCCGGCCATCTTTCTTGTAGCACTCCAGATGCTGTTAAATTATCAGCATCCTTTTGTCAGCCAGTGACTTGCTTCTAGAAGTTTTAGTTAAACTTTAGGAGCCATTTCTGACACCTGAGGCAGTGTGCAAAATTCAACTGGCTTCGTGTTACGGATCAATAGTGTAAAGAAGCCCATAACTGCCAGTTACTTAGGTGTATTAAGAGAGCCCTGCTAACCCCAGTGTTCACCAACACCCTTTTGGGGACCTGGGCTTTCCGCTGCATAGCAGGCAGGGATCCTCCCCATAGCCAAGGTAGTCGGAAGTACAGTACAAGAGGTTCAAGAGAAGAGAGTCAAGTCCAGGCAAAGGGTCAAATGGCAGGCAGCAAGAATCCAAAGTCGATAACCAGAAGTCAAAACCAATAAGGATAGCAGGAACAATAGCGTCAGCAGTGTCAGGAAACTAAAAAACAGCTTGGGCAATGAAAACAAACTAAAAGCGCCTTTTTAAGTTGGCGCCAAGCGTGACGTCAGCTTGTCTGCCTACTTCTTGACGCAGTGTCATTGTGCATGCGCACTGATGACATTGCGCCTGCGCAACGTCGACCTTTTGTGGCTAGAGGCACCCGGGCACCTTACACTTCGCTATTGCAGGTCTCTGTGGCTGCCCCTATAAATATTGTGCTACCCGCATTATGAAGCACAAGTTAATAGGTGCAGTAATGCTCAATTTGTAATGGAAGGCAGGCAGGACTGAGCGGTGCCGAGCACACTATACAGAAATGCAAGTTACATAGTTACATAGTTAAATCGGGTTAAAAAGTCCATCAAGTTCAACCCCTCCAAATGAAAACCCAGCATCCATACACACACCCCTCCCTACTTTCACTTAAATTATATATACCCATACCTATACTAACTATAGAGTTTAGTATCACAATAGTCTTTGATATTATGTCTGTCCAAGAAATCATCCAAGCCATTCTTAAAGGCATTAACTGAATCAGCATCACAACATCACCCGGCAGTGCATTCCACAACCTCACTGTCCTGACTGTGAAGAACCCCCTACGTTGCTTCAAATGAAATTTATTTTCTTCTAGTCTGAAGGGGTGGCCTCTGGTACGGTGATCCACTTTATGGGTAAAAAGGTCCCCTGCTATTTTTCTATAATGTCCTCTAATGTACTTGTAAAGTGTAATCATGTCCCCTCACAAGCGCCTTTTTTCCAGAGAAAACCACAACCTTCAGTCTCCCCTCATAATTTAATCCATCCTTCTAATCAGTTTCGTTGCACTTAGTCTCTGCACTCTCTCCAGCTCATTTATATCCCTCTTAAGGACTGGAGTCCAAAACTGCACTGAATACTCCAGATAAGGCCTCACCAGGGACCTATAAAGAGACATAATTATGTTTTCATCCCTTGAGTTAATGCCCTTTTTTATGCAAGACAGAACTTTATTTGTTTAGTAGCGACAGAATGACACTGCCCAGAATTAGACAACTTGTTATCTACAAAGACCCCTAGATCCTTCTCATTTAATAAACTCCCAACACACTGCCATTTAGTGTATAACTTGCATTTATATTATTTTTGCCAAAGTGCATAACCTGCATTTATCAACATTGAACCTCATTTCCAGTTTGCTGCCCAGTTTTCCCAACTTAGACAAATCACTCTGCAAAGTGGCAGCATCCTGCATGGAACCTATAGTTCTGCACAATTTAGTATCATCTGCAAAAATAGAAAGAGTACGTTCAATGCCCACCTCCAGGTCATTAATAAACAAGTTGAAAAGCAAGGGACCTAGTACAGAGCCCAAGTACCATAAATGAAAGTGGTGTTTCATGGAATTGACAGCAGGGAAACTGCGGGAGCTGCAACTTTACTTAATGATGTACTTGAGCCCTATTGGTTTTTTATTGACTCTGTATATCTGTCTATTTTCTGCCATTCAGCATTTCGCTTGTGCCATGCAATATAATAGCACCACCCAGGAAATGACCTATAAAAAGAAACATGGCTACAATTGCCCAATAAAAGAAAACCATCTGAGACATAATTAGCGAGAAAAGTGCAAGTGATAATCGGTGTGGAGTTTAATTAGCCCCCAAAGACTATAAAAACATCAGGGAGGAATGGGTTCAGTTAAATGTAAATGTAAATGGTCTGACAGAAAATAAGCAGAGCTACTGTACACTGAATAAGTCTAACGGGGATAGAATAGTCCTCATTTGTTCACTCCACTACTGATACAATATGTAAATACATTCAGTACAAATCTAATTAGAGGTGAGATGCTCACAGTACAGTATCAATCAGACAAATGCATGAATAATTTCCTGAATAGGTTTTTATTTGGGACCCCCCCACACCCATTATATCTTTGGGGGCTTGTTAACTATATTTTCTCTCAATTATAACTTGCACTGTTTGTTATAATTGTTTTTACTGGGTATTTCTCATGTTTATGATTTCTTTGTCCTTTGGTTCAGAGTTGAACTGAGCCAGAAGGACACCGGAAAAAAACCCATGGATGGGCCCATGCTGAACCAAGCATGCTCACCCATTTGGATGCCCCAGGTAGGAGAAGGATCGCAGTATAGCACCTGAAACATGCAACATCAACATGATGCAGCACACGCGTGTGTGGTGGGGTGGATGTTGGGAAAAATTTTGTTACAACAGCACCACCTACTGTCAGTTTACGCCCATTCTGACCACCAAGTAGTCAAGGAAGTTGTCAGGAGAAAGAAAGAGCTGCTCTGATGTTCTTCTGCTTAGAAAAAAAAATAAAAACCTTTTTCAATCCTTTCCTAGCAACTTCCTTGACTACTTGGTGGTCAGAATGGGAGTAAACTGACAGTAGGTGGTGCTGTTGTAACAAAAATTTGTCCATATTAACAGTACGTGTATCCCTTAATATCTTGGAATAAAAGTAAAATAAATAATGAATATACATTGCAAAATATCTTAGAATAGCACTCTCATCAATTTTACATTCACTTGTTTTAGAGGTTTACTTATCCTTTAATGGTTTACAGTGAAGCAACAGCACAAACATTGATGTTTGTGCATTACGCATTGTTCGGCTGGAGTTCGTATTAAAGCAAAGGGTCTGACAGTCCCATTTAGACTATGTGGAGTAGAATTGGGTAGTATTGCACCCCAACAAGATGAATATGATGCTGGCATGCAGACCTATAGATGAAGAAGACCATGTGCCTAGTGGGGGCAAATGATATGAAGGGGATCCAGTGGAACACTGACTCAATATTATTTTAAATGTATATTAAATATCACTTATTAAATTAAGTTTTGTGGGTGGGTTCTAAAAAATTTTACAGTGGCACCAAGAAACTTATATTCCACCTCTGTGAGTTACTGCTAAGTGAAAGCTCATAACTTTAATGTCTGATTGGGGTGTTGAGAGGGAAGGGTAGGGTGTGAATAGCAGTTTCTTATCTTTGTGTAAGTGTAGCCAAAGATGCAGCCAAAGACCACTTGTAAATCACCTGTCAATTGATACGAGTAGAACTTATTATCTCCTTCCTTCTCATACGGAATATCTAAGAGGGATATGTTATTTCCTACAAAGGATACAGAATAGCAGTTTTACTGTTTATCATACTAAATACAGCATGGTGATTTATAGACCACTTTTTAATGAACATTTAGTAGAAATTAAGAGAACGTTAATCATATAATGTTTTCATTCAAGCTTGTTTTTCTAGTTTGATCATGAAATGACAAACTCATTACAGGAGCTGACATATAAGATTTGTTTTGTCCATTTAGACAGAAGAAGTTCATGAGCATACAGTATGTTATTCCTGCATTCTTGTGTTACTGGAAACAGATGTCAGACAGATGTTGTCACATTATTGTACCAAACAAAGATACAAGGCTTCCCATATGCTTTAATTGATAAGGGAACATTTTGCATTTAAAACTACCTTCCATCCATAAGTGATTTAAAGGTATTTTCATGATTCTTATATGTAAGTAAAATAAAAATGGATTTTTTTTGGAGTGCTACCAATTGAACCACAATACATACATATATTGTAGTAGTTTTAGAAGTTTAAGTGATACATGTGTAGCTTGATTTTATATAGAAGGGGGTCATATTCATACTTGCAAAGATAGGGCATACCATAGATGTTTGATTTAGTTTGTGGTGTACATTTTGGACAGTCCATGAGTTCTCCTCTTTATTGGGTAGACCAAAAGGCAAATCAAGCAACATTATTCCAATATTAGGCAGGGTGATACTTGCATGCTGGGAATCTGTTGAGGTACATGGTTTAGTACTACATGTATGGGAGCAGTTATCCGGAAACCTGCTTTCCATAAAGCTCCGAATTACGGAAAGGCCATCCCCCATAGATTACATTTTATACAAATAATTAAAATTTTTAAAAATGATTTAATTTTTCTCTCTAATTATAAAACCATACCTTGTACTTAATACAAACTAAGATATCATTAATCCTTATTGAAGGCAAAACCAGCCCATTGGGTTTATTTAATGTTTATATTATTTTGTAGTAGACTTAAGGTATGAAGATCCAAATTATAGAAAGATTTGTTATCAGAAAACCCCAGGTCCTGAGCATTCATACATCGCTGACCAACATATCCACGGGAGTCGCTGCTATTAATATCAATGTGGCTTTATTAACACAATGTGACAATAATTTGGCAGTGGGTGTGCAAAAAACGTACGCATTTCGTGCCTCCATATCCGATGGATATGTTGGTCAGTGCTAGTTGCGGGTAATTGTTTTGTGAAGCATTGGAGTTTCTGGATAGAAGATGCCGAACTCTCGCAAGAGCAGCGACCGGCTCATCCTTATTGTGACCATTAACACATCCTTATTGTGATTCCCATACCTGTAGTACCCAGAGAACAGATAGTTGCTCCTTAGGAGACGTGAGGTCTGGTGGATACACCAGTTGAACACATTGGCCCCTCATGGACTCAGCAAAGAGCAGATCTGAAGATGTTAGTTCTACAGTTTTATTATTTCTGTATTTTTGATTGTAGCAGTCAAGCATCCTCATATGAATGTGTACTGTTCATGTGTGATCGTTTATAGAAAACACAATACAGGGTACTAGAACAATAGACCATGGTCCGGGCTCTCCCTTAACAGTGGGATCTGCTTCCTTTATAGTTACTCTACTGCAGGGGAGACAAGAGGTTCTTTAGGTGAAGATAAATCTGGGTGCAGTGTAAAGATAGAGCAGAAGACGATGGAGCCATCAGAACAACATTGTGAGGCAGTATCTTGGAGACAACAATGAAAGGAGTTTATGGTAGACCTGGGCCCAAAATTGGATAAAGAACAAGAAGTGGCTTAAAGACTAATTAACTACACGTATAAACTAACCAGACTTCTACCATTGTGAGTGCATCACTAAAACAATTGGTTTATTGTTTTAACCTTTAACATTTATTGAAAAATTTATAACTTTTATAGCATTAGTTAAAGAATCTCTTTTAGCACACCTATGTGTTCAAGACTGGCCTTGACAAGGTATTATTAATCCCACGACTCTTCTACTTCCTCCAAGGCTCATGATGATGTTATTGTAATAGGGTCTTTAGAAGCTGTTAAATCTGCTTGGGCAGGGTTTGATGTGACTGATTAACAATGTCTGTAAAACCACTGCTTAATATGCTTCCATTCTACATAAATATAGGAACATATATAAATATGATATATATAATAAACGTCCAAGTTAGAATACTTCATACCCTGATTATGTTTATTGGAAGAACCCGCAAATATAAAATAAACAAAGGCAGATATCATCACAGTGCATGAATGTTATTTTGACAAAATAGAATCTTGCTAATTATCAACTGCATTATAACCAGCCTCTTCAAAATTTTAAGCAAATATATCCACTGTATTGGAACCATAGAAAAACTTAACTACCATGAACACCTGAAGTATTAAGTGTGCACTTCTAAAAGTTGTGCATTTTAGAGACAGTTAAGGTTATGCAGCATACTTATGACATAAATACATTTCTGCACTTGCTTTCATTCACCTGGTGGAAGATGACTTTCATTTTAGTACTGAATTCTTAAGAGACATGACCATGTTTTCTTCATTTTAAATGCCTGTGCTTTGATTTTGCATATCTGCATGCTGCTATGGGGGTAGCTCATAAATTCTTAATTGAATGGACCAAAGCATAGATCATGACCTAACCACCAGTAGATATTGAGCTAATGATCACAACTTTATTAAATCACCATTATGTAATGTATGAAAAACAATTGGTTTGAAGAGCCCCTCCCCTCATTTGCATGCAAAGCAACTATCAGCTAGGATGGTCGCTATTTAGAGCCAGGAATGTATGGCTCCCTAAATTCAGAACAACTCTTCTGCCTGTAGCAGCCACCTTTGGCCTCGGGAGGAGCCCTTAGCCACTCAGATGCCGCCAGGGTTTTGGCGGAGTTCAAGCAAGGTCAATCAGGCTGGGTCAGTACAGGCAGCATTCAAAGGATAGTCAGATAGGCAAGGGTCAATATCGGTAGAGTCCAAAATAGTCAGGCAGGCCAGGTCAGGATTGGCAAAGTTCAGAATAGCCAGGCAGGCAAGGATCAAAACTGGAATCAAACAGAAATCTCACCCAGATACTAAGCAAGTTAGAACTAACAATGGGCAATGATTGCTAACTCGAAGTCCCTTTAAATACCTTTGAATTTTGTGCCAAAGCTTGACGACATCAAGCCCATGGAGCATAAAACCCGGGAGTGCGCCTCGCTCGCGACCTATGACAAACCAGCAAAAGAAGAGGAAGCACCACGCAGCGGGCACCCCCGCCGGCTCAATAGACAACTAGGGTGAGTCGTTACAGTTTATCCACAAGAAAAAAAAGGAGGGGGTGGGAGACTGTGTTCATTTGCATGCTAAAAGCAGTAGTAGCAATTGTCACTGCTACTTTAGATGGATCCCAATTATGGGGGAGGGGTGCATCAAACCTTATAAGAGATTCAATATACAGGGAAAATTGCGGACTTGAAATTGAAATGATTGCTTCAACCGTAAGCTTTAGTGTACTGACATACTCCATGTGGCAAGATTTTTAGCCATTAAATCACAGTAACTACACCTCTGATAATATGGTATAAGAAGGAACTCATTATCTATACGAACATGATGATGACACATTTTAATATTATCAGTTTACACATATGAAAGTAAAATAATTGTGGCTTACAAAGTGGCACAATGAATTTGTTAGTATCAAATACTAGTTTCCAAGGCAAAATGTTTTTAATCCGCCACATGAGGAGGATGCCCATCATGGGTTATTTATTCCACATGCTTGCACTATTTTATATGTTGTTACAAAGATTTTGTGGTTGGAGTCGGGACCAAGGAGGAAGCTGCTATGCAGATTCATTGCATAAAAGTCCAGTTCACTGTAACAAAGGGATTAAACAGTTCAAAGTCAATATCCATGCATAGAGTCAAGGCCAGGCAGCAATCAATGAAGTCATAAAAAAGCAAGATCCAGGAATCATTCAAAATAGCAATTTAGAGCAACAGGAACTCTTCAGAAGTAGAACCTATATTCAGGCATTGAACCCAGGAACTCCAGCATCTTTTATTTTGAATTTGTTACCAAACTACAGTGTGATCACTACGCCAGAACGCACATGTTCACCATTTACTTTACAGTGCTACGCAATATGTTGGCGCTATATAAATACATGTTAATAATAATAATAATAATAGGAGCCTCTATCTTGGATTTGCCGCTGGAGAAGGCAGGGGCACCTGAAGGCGCTCTTGACAGATTTTTGCTGAATGAAATGGCAGTCATTTGCATTGTAATAAAAATTCATGGATTGGTGTACCCAATATTTTCTACCTTTTCCTTTTTCTGTATATTGAGTTTATTTATATGCAATGGAATGCTGGGAAGAAGACCCAGAGACTTGCTTGTAATTGTAGGACCAATCCAATCCCTCCCAGAATTCCTGCTGCTTTGCATGTAAATAAGGAGAGGGTGTCTGCATCTGAAATAACTGATTTGTCAATTTATATTAATCATTTTTTACTTGTCTGTTTTTTGTTAAAAAGTACATTTTACAAAGGGAGAAAAAAAAGTACATTTTAAGCAGTTATACGGATTCTGTGAAATACTTATTTTTGTTCTCTAGCCCACAGGGTGCTGAAAAACTTTAGAAGAAAGGACAAGTGAAGAAGGGCAAAGGAGAAATACTCACAGGCTGAAAATGAACCTCCTAAGTGAATTCAATCAATGCTCCTAGGAAATTAAAAAGCAGAAATCTAAGATCTGTTTTGGGAAAGAGAGATAAAGAACACACAGAGAAACCAAACAGAAGTCGTCATTAAAGAAATGTGCCTTTCAGAATATCATTAATGCATCAGCGTATTACTTTATGCACCACCTTATAACAGGGATATCATGGAAAATGTTCATTTATGCAGATAAATCAGCCAATGCACTTTTCTATTTTGAGTCAGCAATACATTGAACAAAATGTGAAAGAAGATATTTTTTTCAGGCAGCATTTTTACCTATGAACTCTCAAGAAATAAATTGACAATAAAGACGAAAATGCTAGAAAACACATCACCAAACACACTGAGTATCCCACAGGCTGAGAAAAAAAAGAGACTTTTTATAGCACTCATGTAGCTGTAAAGAAATGAAAGACCTAGAGAAAAGATCATAAAATGGAACCCATTTCTCTTTGGAAATAAAGAAAGGAAGAAAAAAAAAAACCCTGCTGTGAATTGGTGTATTAAATATACAATGCTGGGAAAGGTTACCAAGGCTTCTCTTTTTAGGCCTTTTTGTTGTATGATGGGAGATTCATCTGAAATAATTATTTAGTACAAAAAATCCTAGATACATTGTTCTCTTTAAAAATGTTCTCTTTTCAGCGCAAATTGCGCCCATAGTGGGGGAAAGAAAATCAAAGAGCAGTAATAATGTTTTTTTGTAATCCACATCTCAAAGAACTGTAGCTAGGAAATAAACCATATTTAGTGACCTATTCAAACCTTTTCTTCCAGCGATGCATTAAAAACAAGACTGTTAGTGGTAGAATGGGGCTTTTAATCATTAAGTGGTCGACGTCAATTTGTTTTTCCACTGAATGGCATTAAACACCTAGGGGCAGATTTATCAAGGGTCGAATTTTGAGTCCACATGAACTCCCATGAACTTGAAATTTGACCAATTGCAATTTATTAAAAAAAAAAATCTAATTTTTGAAACTCGGGTGAAAAAGATCGAATGGCAAACTGGAATCGAATTAGAATCAAATTCAATTCAAGTTTTTTCTATGAATTTCCAAATTGATCCCAGGATGTCTTCCATAGGCTAAAACAGCAATTTGGCAGGTTTAAGGTGGCAAATAGTCGAACTTGAATTCTTAAAGGGCCAGTGTATGATAAATCTTGAAAATCAAATTCATATTTTTAAAAAAACTCGAAAAAAAATGGAAGATTTGAATTCGAAATTCAAGTCTGAAAATACCAATTTTCACTTAAATCTGCCCCTAGATGAACAAATGCATCAAATGTTACATTGATGGCCCGTTGAAAGTTGTTTATCATAGTTAGAAACATTGTATTCCCATTTGGAACACTAGATAAAATTAAATCCTGGTAGAGCTTTTAGAACTTTTTCTAAAAGTTCTAATTTTAATAGACCATTATTTCTCCATTGCTATGTCTCATTTAGTCCAGTGTGAGTCATGTGATGTCAAGACACAAGAGGCCTTTTGCAATTTGGTCTTGAAGTTGGCACCCCATCCTATGGCAGAGGCATGTTTATTTATTTATTTATTTATTTATTTATTTATTTATTTATTTATTTATTTATTTATTTATTTATTTTTTCAACATTTTTATTGAGTTTTCCAAAAACAAGCAAGATTTACTTATCACAGCGCAAATTGAGTGTGATTAAGCTATTTAACTGTATGCATACATCATGCTGTTTACAACACAAAGGCATAATAAAATTTTGAAAACATAAAAATAATAAATGACTTATATTAGTGTAATGAGTCCCTTGACCCATACAATAAAGTTTAATAACTAGATCTACTGTATAAGCTAACAAAAGGAACATACAACTAAAACAAATCTAAACCTTGCATGGTGGAGTTATAATAACACTAAATATTATGTAGATACCGAGTTAGTTTTGTTGCCCAGACATTAGGATAGTTAGATCTGTAACAGCTCCTGAATTTTAGTTTTGTGTTTAGAGTCTATTTGATCAAAGTAAAGTGACCAATTTTCAGAAAATGTAGTTTTAATATGTGGTTCCTCAAATTTAATTTTTATGGCCTCTTGCCAGCATAACTGGTTTAGATATGATAAGATTTCTTTTAGGGAAGGGGTAGACTTTGAAATCCAGAGCAGAAATTGTGCCCTCTTAGTAGCCGCCATAAAGCGTAAAATTAAGTTTGAAATCAAAACAGGGTCGGATTTACAATGTCTACTCAATGTAAAAGAAGGGGGGCCAATATTTAAAAGGGCATAAACTGGAGATACAGTTAAATTTATTTTCAACTTTGAGCTGATAAAATCTTTTACTTTTTGCCAAACTAAAGTAATGTGGGGGCAGCTCCAAAGATAATGAAAAAGATTTACATTTTCCTGATTACATTTGGGACAAAACGATACTTGACCTAAACCCTTAAAAGAACGAAAAAGTTTTCCATAACCAAGATGGATTAATTTAAAATGTTGAGTTCTCCAGAAAAAACATTTGTTAAACTTAACCAGTGAAGAAGTTAATTGAGATGGGGTAATGTCACATAAAAGGTAGTTGGTATTTATTGAGTCAGTCTGTTTCCAGGACTAAGTTGCTTATTGAAAAATCTGTCTGTATATAGCCACAATTTCAGAGCTGTTTCTCTGGTGACAATCTATATTGAATCAAAAGTCTTCAGTTTTCTGTCCTGTAATTCTAGAATCTCTTCTTGAATGGGGCTCATTTGAAATCTCCCCCAAAGGAGTGCCTTAAAGGGAGACAATATCAGACCAAGGGTTTTCATGATTTGTCTTCTTTAATACCAAACTATTTATATATATGGGACTATATGTATGCCTTCTTGCCTTTTCTTGTACTAACTTTTTTTCTGGATGAAACAATTTACAAAACTCAAATCTATTAAAGTATGGAATGTACCATCTGGGTTTAGCACCAAATAAATTACTGAATAAGTGCTGTGTACATCCTCTAGTGCTGAAAATTCTTCCAGCACATTTTTTACACAAAAGATTTTTTCCAGTTTTTTTTTTTAAGAAGAATGCTGGAATTTGCTGAAACTCTATTCTGTATCCTTTCTCTATCAGTTGCAATACCCATTAGTTTGCAAGCAATTCTGGCCATCAGAAGTCCCATCATAAAAAAAGCTTTTGATCTCCCAGGTGTGGATTTAGGGGTTCTTTTCTGAGATCTAGTAGGCTATGACAACTATTTCTCTCTCCACATATCTGGATTGTGTTTTTTATTTGCTAGTGTTATCCACCACACTTGAGGCAGGGTATTACTTTTCTCATTATAATTTTCTTTTAACATCAATGTAGCTAGCATAGAACCAAAAAGATTACCAGGTTTAAATGGCATATATATATATATATATATATATATATATATATATATATATATATATATATATATATATATATATATATATATATATATATATATATATATATATATATATATATATATATATATATATATATATATATATATATATATATATATATAGGCCTTTGAAGTGGTATCAGCCTCCAAGGTTACAGCAAATTGCTCTCTTTGCCATTTTAGAAAGGGCCATGCTTGCTGATGCTAAATTTAGTGTCTCTACAGAAGAGTTGCAAAGAAATCCTGAGAGTAATTTACCAAATGTTTTCAATTTTATAAGTTAATTTCGCAGAACTTTATTCTCCGAACCCATTCAGTTGCCTGGTCCATGAAGCAAATCTCACACAGGAAGAAAGGTTTTTGACAGTTAGCCAAAGGAGTCTTTCTATGAATTTTAAAGGGGGTTATTTACTAAAGTCAGATTTTTTTCTGGTCAGACTTTTAAAGAGGGAAGACACAATTTTTTCTTAAAAAAAACTAGAATTTTTCATGATTTATCAAACCCAGATGGTGTTAAAAGTCAGAATAAAAAAGTACTCCATCTGAGGCCTGCTGAGTACATGTAAAAGTCAATGGCAAATGTCCCATTTACAATTGGAAGATATCAGGGCCAGATTTACATAGTGGGCACCCCTAGGCCCACTGCCGTTCATCGTACCTGTCCCCTCCGCTTTATCCATGCAAATCATCATCATCATCTGGACTGGAGCAATGGGGATTGGCACACAGGAAATTTAAAAATTATTGTATCTCCAGCACATCCCCAGTGTTTTTGAACCAAGGTGGGTGTGGTTGGACAGCATGCCACCCCCCTAAAATCCTGCCGCCCTAGGCACGGGCCTTTCCACAAATCCGGGCCTGGAAGATATCATGCTCTGCACTGGGTTTCGTACAACAAAATATTTTGTGGTTTTCAGGAGATAATTCAAAAAAGTCGCAGGTTTAGGGGTGTCAACCCAAAAAAGTTGCAGTTTTCAGCAACAAATCCAAAAACATTTGTAAGATTCCAATTTTTTCACAATTTCATTCAGGCTTTTCCCGCACAGGAAAATTTGTGAATAAATAGGGGAGAAGTCAGTGCAAATTTGGTCGGAGTGGTTTTTAGAAAATAGTGAGAACATTTTGGATTTTGAGCAATACCACCCCCCCCCCCAAGTCTGAAGGCATAAAAAAATATAATATTTGTTTAGAATGAGCCATCTTTCATTAACAAGGCCCACTATGCGTGCACTGCAATGCAATTTAGTATTCCATATTAGTATTACAAAACAACAATAACAAAATACTTTGTATCACTGTGATATTGTTCTAAATCATCATCACCTGTGATAGCTTGTATTAATGCTTATATAGATAACTTATACAAATTGCAAGTTCTTGTCTTTTTTGTCCCTAATGTCTATTTTGGGATATTGCTGAAATAAATATTTGCTGCCAAGTGTGCTAGCAGCTGGCCATTCTATTTCTATATTCATCAGGTAAGCATAAACCTGCATGCATTAACTTATTTTCTTCAGCAAAGGGTAATTATATATTTATTTAAATGCTTTTAATTGAGATAAGCGTATGATAATTCATAGCTATGTGATCCAAATATGTTGGTCAAAATCTTAATTGTCTAATTAAATGTGTGGCAATAAATGATAAACATGTCGGCTGCACCCCTACCAATGCCCCACCTGGTTCTGACTTGCACTGTGATAAAACATTGTTATATAGACAAGGTTGCAAAATCAGCAAAGCAGAAAGCATAAGGCTGCTTCAATTTATTTTGTGTAGCAGGATTTTTTGCAAATCAGTTTACCTCCCCTAATTACAGTATACATAACTGCAATTGCACAATTATTTTACTGTTTAGGCAGAAAACTGCAGTGTGGTAAATGCAGCAAAAATCATGGTGGCTCAAATTATGACAAAGAGGCTTCACTATCCCCATTTCCATTTTGTATCCTCATCCTCATCATAAATTGTCCATGTTTGACTCATATTTAGCATCGCCTTTCAAAAGAGGGCATTTTTAGGATTGCCTACATATGAGTAACAATGTTCATTATTGTCTCCCCCTTATTGATTGGACAATGGGTATTTGGATATCCTTATACCTGTAGTAGTGATGGGCGAATAAATTCGCCAGAGGCAATTCTCTGCAATCTTCTGTGTTTCGCCGGCGGCGAATAAATTCGCAAAACTCCTGGGAAATTTCACCGGCGTCAAAAAATTTTGGACTTGCGCCAGAAAAATTGATCAGTTAAAAATTTACTTTAACGCCGGCAACAAAATTGATGCGAGAGTCAAAATTGATACGGGTGTCAATTTTCGAGTTTCAAAAATTTTTCCCCGTTTTCGCGAATTTCCGCGGGAAATCTTCGAATTTTTCGGTGAAGGGAAACGGAAGAAATTCACCCATCACTAACCTGCAGCAGTTAATAAAAATGTAGCTACAATTGTAAAAACAGAATTGCAACACAATACATTTGTGAGGTTCTAGCTATTCTTTTTGCAGAACATAAATTAATTTTATCTAATCTTGTTAGATAAAGGCAATTAGTTGTAAATTTCTCATTTTACATTTTCTTAAATGGGCTGATAATGACAAGAAAAAGGGAGGGGGTATGCCATGACAGAGCAACTCATTAACTTTGCATACTACTTCCCATGAGACCAATGATTCTGCAATGTGTGTGTTTGAGGCCTACCCAATATACTGAAACTGTTAAAGAAAATAATTTACATTACTTTTATCTCATTAAATTAATCTTTAAAGGCTAAGAGTTTCGCTTTGTTGAACACATCATATGTGGTTTATAAAATCAATCATTCTGCTATAATATTTGGTGCTCATGGAGCCTATCAAACAAGGCAAATCCTTACAGAAAACGATTCTAAATACTTGTTAAACTTATCTAAAAAAAAAGTTTCTGTGTAAAATAAGAATTTTTTTACCATCTGTTCACAAAGTGCTGTTATAGAGGATAAGGCACCCCACCTTCAAGAATAGTTCACTAATGAGTGCCCATGAATTTAATTCTATGGCTCTATATACTAGGTTAGACCTGTAACAGACATAGGAACATTTTTTTTTAATAATTCTAGTGTGAGATCTTTTTTTATTGATTTTTTTAACATTTGTTTTTTAATGGGTTGGTAATTTTCTTCTACTGAATAGGTTCTGGATAAAAGGTTAAAATTTGAGTGCTCTGATTTTAGGTTGGGGTTAGCAATATATTCTTGAGTTTTGTCTGTACTGAGTTTTGTCTAAATTATTGATTTTGTCTCTCAGAGATTTAAAACATTCTTGTTTCAGAGGAGCATGATCAATGTATTACAGAGAGCCTTGTAGTTGAACAGGGTTTGACATGGAATCCACAAAACATGATATGTTATTCAGTCACACAATTTTGATTAAATTCTTTTTCAGTATGATGGCTTAACAAATGTGTTCAAAAACCAGCAAACCATAAAATGATTTGCATTTTCCATTACAAAAACACAAATGTAGAAACGAGAAAAGATTTATTTTGTTGTTGATCTAGACTGTCCAGTTGTTATTTTAGGGCCAAGAAAAAGTATATCCTGTTCATGAGAATTAACCTGCTGGGTATGTTAATTCTGTTTCACCTTGTCTAAGTTTTTGGAATATAAGATCGCATGGATTTATATTTTTTACCATAAATTGAATACATAACTTTTATGGAAGGCTTCTCAAATTCTTTATATTTAATGCTCAATAAGGGGCAGCTTTATCAAGGGGCGAATTTCGAAGTGATAAATACTTTGAAATTCGAGTTTTTTTCACCAAATTTGACAGTTTTGCGGTCAAAGTAAAATTGTTCGATTGAACGATGAATGATTCGAAGTATTTCATCCATCGATCGAACGATTTTTCTTCGACTGCAAAACGGTCAAATTCGGTGAAAAAAACTTCGACTTTGTAAAGGTTTAATTTGGCGAAGTATTGAAATCAAAGTTTTTTTAAAGAGACGGTCGAATATTCAAACTATTTTACTTCGAATTGAAGTTGAAGTATCCTATTCAATGGTTGAAGTATCTAAAAAATTACTTCAAATTTCAAATTTTTTTACTTCGAAAATTCCCTTGAATTCACTTCGACCCTTGATAAATCTGCCCCTAAGTGTCAGTAGGTGGCCTTTCCTTTTATACTGTCCAGTTATCAGCTTAATGTGCCTGTACTCTTGTGTCTGCTGCCTTTGGTTCAACCTTTGAGCAGAATGTTGGCAACCTAATTCATGAGTTGGTTATGGCAATGGATGAAGTAAATAAAGTACTAAACTGTCACATCACACTTAGCCCTTCTATCTTCTCATTGCATTGAAAGTTCCTTCTGTTATGTCAGTTTTGTGCTGAATCTGCTTCCCGGCAGTGTCTTACGGTATAGAAGAAAAATGATGTAAATCGAGATTAGGAGACCTACAATATTTTGTTTTGCAGATTCATTAAAAAATGGCTTTTTAGTCTGATGTCTGTAACCATTGCAATTTGGTTGATTGGAGCATAGAAAGCAAAAACATACCACTTAAAAGAGCTCTATACATTTCTTTGTTTACTTCACCAATGGATTTACCTAATGGAAGTATTAGGAGCTGAAAGCACATACAATTACACAGCAGTATTCAACTGTGTGTCAAAATAAAAATGAATGTTAAAAAAGGTGTATAATGTAGCAGTATGGTTTTAAATATGTCTGCTTTGTTAAATTCAATTTTCTGTGTATAGCTCTAATCTTGAAAGCTTTAGAAATCACATATCTTTGGAAGGATAAACACTCTTTTGATTTTTCAACAACTTAGTGCTATTGGGAACTGTCTTCAATTCAAATAGCCTTGAATATACTTTTATTTAGACAATAAATAGCAAGCCTTCTGCAAAGCAGAACCTTCCAAGATCATGAGGTCAAATCATTAACAACATGGTTTTTAGTAGCCTGAAAGAAAAACATAATGCAGGTGCCTCCAACATACAGATTATTGCAGATCGGAATGTCAGCATCCCCTATGCTGGAAAGTTAATTAGCACCATATTACCCAGTACTCTCCCTAATTGAAAGCAATATATATTGAATTCTTCTCTTAGCAACTAGACTGGAATCAGCAACAACAATAATATTTGCATTATTCATTGATTGATTTGCTAAATTGAGACACATCTCATGCTAAGAGGTTTTCCATTTTTTTAATTAAAATATCCTTGTAATTTATTTTATGAAAATAAAATTTAGAATTACTCGTTATTAGCTTATTGATTTTGAAAAGTGTGAGTTATGTACTCAAATGAATTAAGTATTATTATACTCATTTTCTTTGAATTAAACATGCAGAAAATGATCAGTTAAGATCCCATCCACTTATGGCTGAAATATGTATTTTATCAAGGAGGTTCTGCAAGGTCTCTGGGAAGAGTAGAGTGAAGGGACATTTTGGTGGTTATTTATCAAAATCGGAAATTTCCTAAGGGGCAGATGTAAGAAGGGTCGAATATCGAGGGTTAATTAACCCTCGATATTCGACCAGGAACTAAAATCGTTCGACTTCGAATATCGAAGTCGAACGATTTAGCGCAAATCCTGCGATCGAACGATCGAAGGATTATTCGTTCGATCGAACGATTAAATCCTTCGAATCGAACGATTCGAAGGATTTTAATCCAACGATCAAAGGAATATCCTTCGCTCAAAAAATCACAGGCAAGCCTATGGGGACCTTCCCCATAGGCTAACATTGACTTCGGTAGCTTTTAGCTGCCGAAGTAGGGAGTCGAAGTTTTTCTTAAAGAGACAGTACTTCGACTATCGAATGGTCGAATAGTCGAACGATTTTTAGTTCGAATCGTTCGATGCGAAGTCGAAGTAGTAGTCGAAGGTAGAAGTAGCCCATTCGATGGTCGAAGTAGCCCAAAAAACACTTCGAAATTTGAAGTTTTTTTAATTCGAATCCTTCACTCGAGCTTTGTAAATCTGCCCCTTACTGTTTTCTGAAAACCAGTCCGACCAAAATGCACCCCCCACACCTTTTATATTTTTGATGAAAATTTCTTGTCTGGGAAAAGACTCGATAAAAACGTGAAAACATCTGAATCATGCAATTTTTTTTTAGATTGGGCGTGAAAACTGCAACTTTTTCGGATTTAATGCCTGATATCTGCGACTATTTAGGATTTGATGCCCGAAACCACAAAATCTTCGGCTTATTGAACAAAACCCCTCGCAGATCAGGATATCTTCATAATGTCAATGGGACATCTGCCATTGACTTATAAATGAACTCGGCAGGTCTGAGTTGGAGTACTTTTTAATTCAGACTTTTAACACCATCAGAGTTTAATAAATAAAACCCCAAAAATTGTGGTTTTTCCCTTTAAAAGTCTGACCAGAAAAAAATCTGACTTTAATAAATAACCCCCTTAATTGTGGCCAAAGGAATCCTACAAAAAGAAAAGGACACAACAAAGTCTTTTGTGCTGCACCACTGTGCTAAACTGTAAGGATTACAGTCATTTGATGTTTTACAACATTAATAAAGGACTAACATATTTTAGCAACTGGATGCGCTGAATTGCATAACGTGAGTTTTTTTTGAATAGGACAGAGAGGTACCAAAGGAACAGTGTCCATAACCATGTACAACACTTAGTTTTTCTATACAACCATAGAATCTAGTCTCAGCACACAGTTTGCCTTTAAAAATAATTGTTACAAAAAATTTGTGTGATATACAAACCAGAGGAAAAAAAACCCAGAACACTCTTGAATTTTCAATCTATAAACTCTTCCATTCAGTTGCCTGTAATTGAAATGAGAGAACCCTTATCTGCATCTATTTCTTACATCAGTGCTTTAGCGCTTTGCCGATTTAATCCGATTGTGACATTTGTAACCTCTGGAAAATTGTAGTGATAAAAGATGCATCAGCAGTTTTCAATCCCGTTGCCTTCTAAACTGAACAGCAACCGGCTGTTTCTTTCTATCTCCTTAATAGATGAACCGTGAGCTTTTATTATCTCTTGTTTCTGAAATACGCTGTCATTTGTGCTTTTATATAGAAATGATGGCGAAAAACGAATTGCTTTCGTGTAACCACATAAAAATCGAAAGGGTAGAATGGTAAGTTCTAGTGAAATCTAGGCATGTGATCTGATTTTCACGATTTTTTCGGATCTTTCATCCGATTTTCAAGATTTTTTTCGGATTTTTCACCCGAAAACTTTGGGGTATTGCCAAAAACCCAGAGCACATCAAAAAATCATTGGGACTTCTCCCATTGAGTTATATGCAACCTCGACAGGTCTGAGATGCCGGATTTTCAGATTCAGACTTTTCCATCCTCTGAGTTTAATAAATTCTGAAAAATTCGTGATTTTTTTTAAAAGTCCAATTTTATTAAAAAAAATCACAAATTTTTCGCGATTTTTGCATTCGGAGTTTAGTAAATAACCCCCCTAGTGTCACTATATTTTCATTTTACCTTAACTGGATTAAATCTGTGCCTGTTCAGGAGTCATGTGTGCCTAAAGTAAGCTTTGAACGGACAACCCCCTCCACCACGTGCAATAGACGCATGAGCACACACTTGAGAGAGTGCCAAGGCCCAGGCTCTCCTCTTGTCATTACAAAAATGTAATCTGCCAATCCTGCCAGACCCTGAACAAGGGGTAGGTGACAGAAGTGATAAATGTTTAGCGTCCCCCCATCATTGTGCAGGCACTTGCTTCTTCTACCTACACCTAGTTCTGGAAATGAATCTCTGTTTTCCTGTCAGAATATTCTAGTTAGGCTTGCTACTTTGATCTCTTACAGTCATTCTAGATGAGGACAGGGGTTGTCTATATATTTCTTCTTTTTCACTTTCTATCAGTGGCTGAACTACCAGGGGTGCGGGGATGACTGCACCAGGGTCTGCACCCCTTTGGGGCCATGGCGGCGGTTCATGTGCATGTGAATCCGCTGTGAACATCAATTCTGGAGGGGGGTAGTATTCTTATTCTACATGCTGCAAATAAAAACAAAATACATGCATACATATTTAGTGGTACTTTGTCTTAAGTACATATCATAATACTTTGAGCCAGACACTACATCACAGATTCACACAGATCAGCATCAAGGCTATGGACTGAATTTTGAGAGTGTACACAGTTGCCTTACATTGGCAGAGCAGCCTGCTTGCAAGATTCCTCTTTTATATCATTAACACTCTTGCTCAAGATGGTTAATCAGTGGTCCAGTGATTTTGACTGACCTACTTTTGCTCAAGTAGCTATGTTTTTATCCAAGCTCTTTGCGACTTGCAGAGGAAATTTAAATAGCAAGGCTTTCCAGCCAAGCAGCCTCTGAAATCATGTTATTCTACTCTTATGAATTTATGATCAGTATAGAAATGATGGAAATTAAAATAACATTTGTGTTGTAAGAGCACTAATTATGTAAAAAATATAGATTATCATTTATATTAATAAGGGAGAAGGTACTCATACATTTGTAATAAGAATCTCAAGCACGAGTAATTATAAAGAGTGGGTTTATTCGTATGAGCTTTATTCTTAGAACGTATTTTCTGAAATAAAATAAACTGCATGTATTTGCTGTGCTCAAGATACAATAGGGTTGAATTTAAAAAAAAACATAGGTTCTTAATTGTTTAAAGAGGAATGGTAAAAATCGAACCCAATGTCTTTAAAAACTGCCAAAACGTGCTTATTTAACGAAGCAATACAGTAGAAGGTCTTATCTCTGATCTCTTTGAAAAGGAATTTTTTTTAAACTCTTCACTGCTAATAATTAGTGATGGGCGAATATGTCCTGTTTTGCTTCGCTGAAAAATGTACAAAACGCATTAAAGTCAATGGCTGTCAAAATAATTTTGATGCGCAACTATTTTTATGTGCGAGACAATTTTTACATGTACAACTTTTTTATCCAAATGCATTAAAGTTAATGGGTGTCGGGGGCGTGGCGTAATGGCGTGCTGAGAGGACGCACTTTGTCTGAGCTCCCGACCCAAGCCTTCTCAAAGCCTACTACAGAGCCCTTTTTCTCTACCGGACACTCCTGGAAATATGGGGAAACACCATAAGAAGGGTGAGCAATCTTCCCAAACCAGTACGCATAGCGCTCAAAGCACAATGTCTCCCTTTCTGGGCAGGAGATCTAGCGCCCGTACAGGAACACGTGATCCCAAGATGGCGCGTGCACCTACCAGAAGCCCCAGTCCTGCCGGCTCGGCCTGCTCCGGGTTTAGCTCGTCCTCGGCCCCCTCTGACCTGCGGGCAATCTTATCCTCCCTTCCAACTAAGGAAGACCTGCGCGCCATGGCGAAGACGCTGCGGGAATCGCAAAGGGCAGATATGGCGGATCTTAAAACTGAACTGCGGGCCATAGGTGAGGCGACTGGTAAAATGGAGGCTAGGCTGGAAGTGGTGGAACAGGCCCATAACAGCACGACAAAAAGGGTGAATGACCACCAAAAATTTATTTACATGCTTCGCAAACACATGGAGGACTTAGACAATCGCGGACGCCGCAACAATCTGAGAATACGCGGCATCCCAGAAACTGCAACCAATGCTGAGCTGGGCCAAACGGTATGTTCGCTCTTTAATGCTATTCTGGGCAGGGACATAGCTACCCCTATTGAGCTAGACCGGGTACATCGATCCCTGGGCACCCCTAGGCTGGGAGCTGAACAACCCCGAGATGTGATCTGCTGTATTCCCAAATTCACACTGAAGGAGGACATTGTGCGCAAAACGCGCAATACTGAAAGCTTCAAATTTCAAGATTATGACGTCTCCATATTTCAGGACTTAGCGTGGCTCACCATCCAGCAGAGAAGGGCACTCCGACCCCTTACTGCAGCCCTACGCAACAAGGGTATTGTCTACAGATGGGGTTTTCCCTTTGCCTTGATTGTAAGAAAGAATGAGAGGGTTTTTAGCCTTAAAGAACCTGATGATTTGGAGGCTTTCTGTGAACGTATTGGCCTGCCATTGCTGGATCTTAAGGAATGGAGGGACCTGGCTTGCAGCGGGGATCCCTTGGATCTATTGGATTTGGCTCACTGGCAGAAATCTGCTAAGCGCCAGAGGCATACCCCTGCGAGCACTCCGGATAAAACTGACTGAGCCTTGCCCA
This sequence comes from Xenopus laevis, assembly GCF_017654675.1. Classification (NCBI taxonomy): domain Eukaryota; kingdom Metazoa; phylum Chordata; class Amphibia; order Anura; family Pipidae; genus Xenopus; species Xenopus laevis. Next base: position 107,619,128 of record NC_054376.1, read on the forward strand.
TCCACTTGGGCTTCGACTGATCCCCTGTCTATACTTGGGTCACTTTCCAGTCCGAAGATACTCCTCTTCGGAGTTGGGGCCTCACCTATAACACATTAGTCACCAGTTGAGAAGATTCGGAGGATACTTGTCCTTTCTGGAGCCACTGCTGCTGATTTCCAGCTTTCCTTTTCCCCCCCCCCTTTTTTTTTTCTTTTTTTTTTTTTTTTTCTCTCTTTCCCCCCTTTTAGGGAGGCTGCTGCAATGATCCCTTTGATGTTACGTACTTCTACTGCTCATCTCAACGTGGAACTGCTTTTCGATGTTGGAACATCATTACCACTCACCTCGGCTACTATGAACCCTTCGCTCCTCTCTTCGTATGGTAACATCTTTCTGAAGCCCTGGGTTCCGTGCTTATTTTCCTCATCCCCTGGACTTATATGTGTGAGACTATGCTACTTCTGATTGACATATCTTGGTTTTACACTTGGGATGGCGGGCAGGCTGGCAGCCTGCCTATGTTCATGCTGGGGGGGTTTTTTTTTTTTTTTTTTGCTGCACTATTGCCTTTGTCCATTCAACTTGTTTTGACCTGCCGTTTAATGCATTGTTTCTTCATGTTTTCTGTTTATTGTATGACGATTAGTTTCTGTCTCTGCTCCTTCCCCCTTTTCTCTCTCCCCTTTTTTTTTTTTTTTTTTTTTTCTTCTCTTTCCTCCCTTTTGAAAGCTCGCAAATTATTGAGTAGAGGTTCCACAGGGACACCTCTGGGCAACTTTCCTGATATCACTTCCGGTTTTGAGTTCTTCTGATGTTTTGATGTTTAGTTTTGTTACTAAGACCCACTTTGAGTTGGGCCCTGTAATTTCTTTTTTTTTTAAGTTACATACGGCTTGGGTCGGAGTCAGGACTTCCTGTACCTCTGGCAACCACACTCATGCCCCCCGAGGGTATACCATAGGGTTTATCTCAGACGTGACAATGGGGAGCAACACGTCTGCAGCATGGTTGATGTTTTCTCTTTTTGGATGTTACAAGAAATCCTTTTCTTCTTTCTCTCTTTTTCTCTCCTCTGTCCAGGATTGTTTTACTTTGTATAATTTACTCTTTACCTCCCTTGCAGGTCTCAGAGTGGTCGGAGCCCGGGGGATGCGGCGTTCCATACGTTACTTGGCTGATGATGGATGAAATCCGTATTGGATCCCTCAACGCTAAGGGATTAAACTCACCTTTCAAACGCCATAATCTGCTGAGGGACATGCGGAGGCTTCAGGTACAGGTCATGTTTGTACAAGAAACTCATTTTAAAAAATCTCAGGTCTCAGCTCTTAAATTTAGAGGCTTCTCGACTGTTTTCACCAGTTCCCCATATACATCCAAGTCTAGGGGAACCATGATATTACTTGCTGATTCCTTACATTTTTCCCTTACGGACACAAGAGCCGACCCTTTGGGTAGATTTAATATGGTAAAAGGGGTGATTAATAATGTTACTTACACTTTCGCTTCAGCCTACCTTCCACCTACGGAACAACACAAAGCTCTGGCAGACATATTGCAGGCCCTTACAGAATTTGAGCAGGGTACTCTTGTATTCGGGGGGGACTTTAATGTGGCCATGGAACCGCTTGTGGATACTTCCTCAGGACGTTCCTGCATCTCCCATAAAAGAATTGAAATCTTTAAAAAAACAACTCAGAGCCCATACATTAATAGACACATGGCGCCTTATCAATCCTACTGCTAGGGATTATTCATTTTATTCCCCGGTGCATAATGTTTACTCTAGGCTAGATCATATTTTCATACGTCACTCTGACGTCCCGCTCCTTAAAGATGCTACAATAGATGTTATCTCCTGGTCCGACCACGCCCCGATTACTTGCACTCTCCTGCACTCGTCACATACACGTAAATCCTCTACTTGGCGACTCAACGACACCCTCTTACGCGATCCACAGACCAAAACTGATATTGGCCAATCCCTGAAACTCTATTTCGCTGAAAACAACACTGAAGGGGTTAGTCCCTGGACTTTATGGATGGCGCACAAATGTGTGATCAGGGGGGAGCTAATTAAAATTGGTGCTAGGAAAAAGGCCGAGCGTCGTGCTGCACTCACAAACTTAATAACCAGAGTTCATGCCCTCGAAGCGCAACATAAGCAATCCAAACTTGCCCACATTTTCGACGCCCTCACCCTAGCGAGGAAAGACCTCCGGGACAACTACTCCCTTTATTCCAATAAAGCCATTGAGTTTAACAAAAAATTTTTCTTTGAGCATGGTAATAAATGCGGTAGGTTGCTAGCGGCTATGCTCAAGAAAAAGCAGCTTCGCAATCACATCACACAGATTAGATCCCCGCAGGGCCGCTTAGCTACCACTACGGCTGATATAGCTGAAGTGTTTCGACAATTCTATATAAACCTGTATCAATTACCTCAAACCCAAACACCTGGCTCTGCTCCTACTGCACGGTTACTAGCATGCAGGGATTACATACGCGGCTCTAATATTTCTGTGATAGACAATGAGACCCGTGAGTTCTTAGATTCTCCGATCTCTAAGGAGGAAATTGCCTTAGCCCTGAAAACCACTAAATCTGGCAAATCCCCGGGTCCCGACGGCTTTACCATCTCTTATTACAAGGAAATGGAAAGCTACCTGACTCCCTACTTACTCTCTGCGTTCAACTCTGTACCCACTGGATCCACCATTCCAAAAGAAGCCCTTGAGGCTCACATCACACTGATACACAAAAAAGGCAAGGATCCCTTAGACCCAGGCAACTTTCGTCCTATTTCCCTACTCAACACCGACATCAAGCTGTATGCCAAAGTATTCGCTATGAGGCTCAACCAAATTCTTTCCCTTTTGATTCACCCAGAACAGGTTGGTTTTGTCCCTGGTTGTGAGGCCAGAGACAACACCAACAAATTGTTTAGTGTCTTGCATCACTCTAGGACTGTTGGCCACCCTTTAATGCTGCTATCCACTGACGCTGAAAAGGCGTTTGATAGGGTTGATTGGGATTTCCTTCGTGCTACACTATTGGAATTTAACCTAGGCCCTAACATGATAAAATGGATCTCCGATCTCTACACTCTCCCGACGGCCAAATTGAAGATTAACGGTGATTTGTCGGAACCTTTCACTATTAGGAACGGCACACGCCAGGGTTGCCCGCTTTCGCCCTTGCTCTTTATTCTCGCCTTAGAAAGCTTTCTTAATAGAGTACGGGCCAACCCAGATATAAATGGGGTTCGAATTGGCTCTCGGGAGCATAAAATAGCAGCTTACACTGATGATCTTTTATTTTTTGTCAAAACACCACGTATTTCCTTGCCTAATTTACTAATAGAGCTTCAAACCTACAACAAATTTAGCAATTTTAAGATAAACCTGTCAAAATCAGTGGCTTTTAATATTTCCCATCCTCCTGCTGACTTCGCGGCTATTTTACAAAACTTCCCGATAAAACCTACTTATTCTCACTTTGTCTATTTAGGCCTTAAAATATTTTCAGACCCCAAGCAAACTACCGAACACAACTATAAGGACTTGCTGCAAGCTATCTCTCGTGACCTTCACAACTGGTCTAAGCCGCTTTTCTCTTGGATAGGTAGAATAAACGTACTGAAGATGAATGTTCTTCCTCGTTTTTTGTACCTTTCCCAAACGATTCCATACCCCCCCCCCCAAATTGATGTTTCGGAATTTAAATAACATCAATAGTAAATTTGTCTGGGCGAACAAAAACCCGAGGATCGCCCGTCAAAAGCTCTCAGCTAGCAAAGCACAGGGGGGATTGGGTCTTCCCAATTGGATTAACTATCATAAGGCTGCTGTCTTAACCAGATGTCTGGACTGGTCCTTTCATAGACAGTCCAAATTGTGGACTAGAATTGAGCAAGATTCCATGGTCACACCCTTGTGGGCCAGCTTATGGATGCCGCACTCCCAAAGAGTATTCAGAGATAAAACTGATCTAAAGCTTAGGTACACTCTGGACACCTGGGACGGTCTGGTCAAGACTGGTAAATGGATTAATACCCCCCCTTTACATACCCCAGTTTTTGGCAATTCAGCATTCACACCTGGTCTAGACCTGGATTATTACAAGGGTTGGAAGCGACAACTGCACTCGGGGGCCATCTTTTTTTATATTGGGAATCGGTTGAAACATATAGAAGAACTCATTCCTACTCAAGATATTTCTGATTTGGATAGGTTCAAATATCGCCAGATCAGGCACTTTATCACTTCGATATTTCCCTCACACATTCCGCGTCCTGAGCCTACCGCGATAGAACTCGCTTGGGGGACGGACAAGGCCCCTCCGAAAGCGATTTCCTTTCTCTACCGGACTATGTCTGACCTATCCCGGCGCCCAGCTCTTTACTTTAAAGCTAAATGGGAACATGACCTGGCCATCGAAATACCTATGGACTCGTGGGATAAAATTACTCAGATTTTGCACACGTCCTCCACTTGTACGAAGATGCAGGAACTTAATTATAAAATTTACACAAAATGGTACAAATACCCCACTAAGTTAGCTTTGATTTATAAGACGGCCTCGCCTCTCTGTTGGAGATGCAAGGTCCATCAGGGCTCTTTGTTGCATGTATTCTGGAGTTGCCCTGTCCTGAAGCCGTTCTGGATCGCCGTAAGGAATATCATTTTAGAGATTACCGGGACTGACATTGAAAATGACCCCCTAGTAGCTTTACTACACAATACACATCTTCCCTGGTCTACTTACAAAAAATCTTTGACACCTATATTATTAGATTCCGCCAAGGCACTAATCCCACTACACTGGAAACAAACTGACCCTCCAACTCTAAAAGACTGGTGTAATAAGGTGATGGAAGTCTATAGGTTTGAGCAGCTGAGACCCACCTCGGAAAGGGAAACGAGGAATTTCACTAAAAAATGGTTCTATTGGACCCAATACGTGCATTCTGACCGATACCTGCGGCTTCTCCAGACCTAAAGTTAGATTGGGCTAGGGTGGCTTTTTGTGCCGTCAATTGTTTCTTTTTATTTTTATGCAGTATCTCCTACTAGCTCCTTCCCCCGGGCTTCGGCCGTGCTGACTCAGGTAATGGTTTTGGTTTTGCACAGGGACGTTTACTTATTTTTCGGTTGAATAATCCTGGACAGTTCTTCTTCTCCTTTTCCATTTCACTCTCTTTTCCTCTTGATCTTTTCCTCTTTTCTTATCTTTTCCTCTCCTTTCTATTCTATTTGTTATTCCTTTTGTTGTTACAATAGCTTTTGATTTGCAAAAATACTCCTTGGTTTCCACTCCACTGCCTTCTGCCTACACTGTCTTATCGGTACTTATTTGATATTGACCACATGTCTTTCGCTTGAAGGGCTGATTGTAGAACTTTCGATTGTCCTAGACATTACTGTGTCCATCTGGTACCTGGTCTGTTTGTAGACACGCTACTATGGTATCTTTTTCATTGCCGTGACCTATTGTGTGCATTATGCCTTTTATTCTGTACTGTGGATTGTGAGAAACCAATAAAAAATTTTATTTTGAAAAAAAAAAGTTAATGGGTGTCAAAATAATGTTGATGCAAGCATGCAAATTTTTTGAATATTTGCAGCAGTTTTGCGAAAGAATTTGCAGGTGGCAAAATGAGGAAATATACCATGAATCCATGCCTGGTGAATAAATTTGCCAATCTTACTAAGGTTTAACAACAAAAGTATTAACTGGTTTAGCTTATTCAGATAAAACTTATTGCAAAACTAAGTTTTAAAATCAGTAGCGTAACTAGAGTGCGCTAGGACCCCCTGCAAAAAAATCTTCAGAGGGGCCCAGTGTACTCCAATCCCCATCCTCCTGCCCACTTCCAGCCCTACACACTCTCCACTCAGACCCCACCCCTATCTGCCCTGTGCTTACACTTTCTGCTTCCCCGCCGCAGGTAAAAGAGCGGCTGGGGAAGGGGGGGGGGTTCTTTTTGGCTATAGAGGAAGCAGAACGCAGTCTGGGCCCCCCTTTTCCCTGGCCCCCCTGTGACTGCGGGGTCTGCTTCCTCTATAGTTACGCCACTGTGTAAAATCTATTCATTAACCAATTTAAAAAGAAAAAAAAGGAAAGATTATTACTAATCTATTTACTTACTACTTTTCCACTCACTACTTAATTACTCATCTAAGGATGAGGACATTTTTTTATTATTATTTTTTATTAAAGATTCTCTGTAAAATATGCACTTTTGTGAGTGGCAAACACTTTTGAGGTTTTTTTATGCACAGGGAAAGTGACCATTGACTCCAATGAATATGGTGTGAGAAAAAAAACTACCACTGACTTCAATGAATTTGGTGCAAGAAAATACACCCAGCACTCCAATGCTCTTGGTGAACCAAAATTTCAGCACTTTGCACATTTTTCCAGAATTTCACAATTTTCTCTGAGAAGCCAAAATGGGCAGAGATCAGTACTAATCTGTGGATATTACATTTTATTTTTAAGGTGGTTGTAGGAGGTATTATATTCAGTATCGGACTGGGCCGCCGGGAAACCGGGAAAAAACCTGGTGGGCCCCGGCCAAGTCCCCGTCCTAGATTGGCCCCCGAATGGAAAAAAGTTGTGCAGTCCTGTTATGCTACCCGTTCACGCATGCGCGTGGTGGGCCAGACGTTCGCGCATTCGTGCGTTGGGCCTGTCTTGTGCGCAGTGCGTCTTTAATTCACACAGACGCAGAAGCTTTTGCGCATGCACACGGGGCCCCCTTGGTTCAGAACCCGGTGGGCCCCAACTGTGCCAGTCCGACCCTGATTATATTGCAGCTCTGTGTTGGTGGAAAAGTATCTTCAGTAAATCATCTATAGGGAGACAATAGCAGAACATTTTAAAAGGATGAAGGCCATAATACAAGTATGGAATCCATTATCCATATGTAATAATAAAACAGTAACTTATATTTGATCTCAAACTTAGATAAAATGAATCCTTACAGAAAGCAAAATGCTATTAGGTTAAATTGTTTTTTACATAATTTTTTAGCAGACTTAAGGTATGGAGATCCAAATTATGGAAAGACTCCTTATCCAGAAAACCCCAGGTCCAGTGCATTTTAGATAACCTGTAACTGTATCATTAAAAAAAATATATATATACTGTGTGTGTATATATATATATATATATATATATATATATATATATATATATATATATATATATATATATATATATATATATATATATATATATATATATATATATATATATATATATATATATATAGTGTGTGTGTGTGTGTAATAGTGACAATAAATAGATTGAAGCCTGTTAAAGGGATACTGTCATGGGGAAAAAAAAAAATTTAAAAAATGAATCAGTTAATAGTCTGCTCCAGCATAATTCTGCACTGAAATCCATTTCCCAAAAGAGCAAACTGATTTTTTTATATTCAATTTTGAAATCTGACACGGGGCTAGACATTTTGTCAATTTCCCAGCTGCCCCTGGTCATGTGACTTGTGCCTGCACTTTAGGAGAGAAATGCTTTCTGGCAGGCTGCTGTTTTTCCTTCTCAATGTAACTGAATGTGTCTCAGTGGGACATGGGTTTTTACTATTGAGTGTTGTTCTTAGTTCTACCAGGCAGCTGTTATCTTGTGTTAGGGAGCTGTTATCTAGTTACCTTCCCATTGTTCTTTTGTTTGGCTGCTGGGGGGGGAAAGGGAGGGGGTGATATCACTCCAACTTGCAGTACAGCAGTAAAGATTGATCAAAGTTTATCAGAGCACAAGTCACATGACTTGGGGCAGCTGGGAAATTGACAATATGTCTAGCCCCATGTCAGATTTCAAAATTGAATATAAAAAAATCTGTTTGCTCTTTTGAGAAATGGATTTCAGTGCAGAATTCTGCTGGAGCAGCACTATTAACTGATTCATTTTGAGAACATGTTTTTTTCCCATGACAGTATCCCTTTTAGTATCTTGCCTTTTCTTTTAATGGTCTAGTTTTTTCAGTTTGACAAATCTAACACTGAGCTAAGCACTTTCTGAATGGACTCTTAAAAGAGAGATACTTTATCAGCCTGTATAACAATTTAGTCTGGGAAGGTTTAGAACATGTCCAACAGCACTTTATAATAACAGAGTATTTTCCATGCCTGGCTTATATGTTTTAAACCCATATTAGGGCTGGTTTATGTAGCAGCAGATGTTAATAGCCTTAGAAGTAATAATTTCTCCAGGGCCAACTAAAATTGCACCATCTGTAAAGTTATCTTGGAATCGGTATATGGAGACAGAATTAAAGCAAATAAAACCACTGAACTTAAAGAGTTTGCCTTTTAGTATGCAGGAAATGTCTTGCAAAAATAGACTTCCATAAAAAATGTTCAGAAACTGCAAAAATTGTAATTTGTTCCCACTTGGTTCGCTAAAGAGATAAGTTTGGCAGAGTGGCATAGGCAGGGCGTTTTAACCTGAAGGGTGAGAAATTCTTTAAATTTCAGACTTAATAGGGTTCTGCCATAGTTAGTGTGATATCTAAGAGGCCAGTTTCTTAAAGAGTAATGTATAAAGCTGTATGAAAATATGCAAAAATATGTTTAATGTTTAATAATAAATGTCCATATTTCTAGAAATGCCCCAACTGAAAGAAATTCAATTTAAATATATACAGCAATGACATATAGATGAGAGCTCTACGTAGTAGTGCAAGTACTGCAAGTTATTACCTTCAAATAATCGATTGTCTGCATTCACCCTCCACAATCTAAGGACCTGAAGGTATTTTGTGCTATGCACTCTCATTCTGACTCACACTGATCGTCACAGCCGTGAATAAATATTGCTGTTTGAGATGCAAACCCATTATCTAGAAAGCCAGAATTATGGGAAGTCCATCTCCATAAACTCCATTATAAGCAAATCATTTAAATATCTTTGTAATAAAACAACACCCTGTACTTGATCTTAAATAAGATACAAATAATCCTTATTTAGAGGCGAAACAGTCTTATTGGGTTTAATTAATATTCAAATTATTTTTTTAGTAGACTTAAGGTATGGAGATCCAGAACACCTCAGGTCTCAAGCATTCTGGATAACAGGTCCCATACATGTACTTGGCATAAACCTTACACAGGACTTATGGCCTTCTATGTGCTCCATTAATCTATCCACTAGCCTTTGCTGAAGGCCAACTAACATTGGGTCCATTTGATAATAATGTATAGACACGTATATATGTGTGTGTGTGTGTGTGTGTGTGTGTGTGTGTGTGTGTGTGTATGTTCAAACATATATTACGACAGTAGGAGAAATAAGTGCTGTATATTGGGATGCCACCTCTCCAATGTAATACAGTATGTAGGCATCATTCTGCATTGCTTCTTAGTAATTGAATTGACTTGATACTGCTTTGCTACTTAGCTACCCAGAAGTTAGTTCAATCTGTTCCCTAAAGTATTTGTCTTGTCTATGTATAAGTCACACAGCAGTAGTTAAGACATCTTTCTTTTCACGGATCCGCACACACACATTTTATACAGTGGGGAAAGTGCCCCTTTTTTTTTTGATATCCCGAAGAAGGGAGGTTGTACCCCCCAAAACGTTGATATTAGTGGTGTAAACAAATAAAAAGAAGCGCCACTTTCCCCACTGCAGAAAATTTGTGTGTGTGCGGATCCGTGAATAGAAATTTGCTGTTACTGAGGGATCGTGCCAGGTCTACGGAGAACCAGCACCACTACTGCAGAGAGAGTAAACTCCGGGTGTGTGGTGTATCTATTACATTGTAGTAGTAAAGGCATGACAGTTTCCTATGTACCCAAAAGATACATATGTGAAAAATTTACCTTAGGGCATTAGTATAGTAAACTAACCAGAATACCCCTTTAATTTTAGTATTGCTAATAGAAAGGTGAAATTACACTGAAGTAAAGGAGCTCTGCAAGAACATATACATTGCCCAATCTTGTTAGAGAAAGTACTTGCCACAACTGTTCTTCACAGCAAAAAATGGCTTCCATGTTGCCAGTTTATTCCAAACATACTTCTCCTTCAACATCATTCTGTCTAGATTTCCTTTATCTTAGCTGCTCAAGCCAGTAATTCTGCAAATAAGGCTCCGATTCTTATGATCAATGTGAATGGAAAGGGGCTGATAATAAAGATCTTAATGATTTTAATTGATAAAATGTTCTGCTGGCAAGACGGCATATACTGTATCTCTGCAAAACTGTACCAGATGGAAAACTTTGCTCAACCCTAACCATGATGGCTCTTACAAGGCAGCCTCAAGATCCAAGACCTAAAGACTCAAAAGACAAAGTGATCACTGTAAAATAAGAATTAACAGAAACTGCCTGGATATTCGCTAGTTGTTTAATTTTTTTCGCTCAACAAACCAAGCAAAATATGATATTTTTGAAATTTGCAATCAGTTATTATACTTTACATTTAAATGCACACTTACTATTTTGTGTCTTTGGAAGGATCAACACAAATATGTTATAAATGTTACGTTTCTCCTCTCAATCTCTTTCCAAATCTAGTGCTCATAAATATACAGTCCACTTATAAGTACACTTAAAACACACATTGACTAAAAAGAAACATTTTTTTTCCAGCACATTTAGATTTTGCACCCCTTTGTGCTCTCGCATTTCCAGCAAAGGATTTTGTCAATGACCCCTCTTATTTGTGAATCTTATGGGACATATAATAACATGCAGTTTTGATTTATTTGTTCTGCAATAGAGAATCTGTTTGAAGCTTTCAGATCCAGTTGCAGGGACAAAGAACATGTATCACAGCACTGGTGGGATTCTTACTGTAGAATTTCACTTTGATTGTACAGCTTGTCCCTGGAGTTTTACTATGCAATGTCACTTCAAACAATAAACTCTGATATTGCTGGACCATAGTCACGATTGGTATTCCAAGAGTGACATTCCAAAATAAAGCAGATTTTATACTATCTATTGTGGAGAAAGCAAAAACGATTCACAAAATTAAAGACAGAGGAAAATGACCAGTTTTTGTTTTGGTCTTCATAGCTATATTTTGGCTTACCCAGCATTCTTAGTGTAAGATAATCAAAACAAGAGAGAGAAAAAGATACACTTTATCCAACAATATGTTAACCCTTGCTAAGGTTATGACTGGGTTTTCTTATCTATGAATTTATGCTATAAATTGAAAACCATTTTGTTTGGTGGATTACATTTAGGCACTCCTTAATTAATTTAAAGACAAAACTCAACGTAGACGGCACTTCTGGACAAGATTTAATGTAGCAGGTTGCTGGACAAAGACCTAACACGTTTCGGTATCAAATTCCTTAATCATAGGGGATTAAGGGATTTGATCCCGAAACGCATTAGGTTTTTGTCCAGCAACCTGCTACATTAAATCTTGTCCAGAAGTGCCATCTACGTCGAGTTTTGTTATTGGATACAGTGTGGACACTGAAGACTGAGCACCTGGCAAAGGGAGGAATAAGTTGTGAGCTTTTGTCTTTTTACTTAATTAATTTAAAGGTTTTTCTCCAGGTCTGATGCTACTTTTAGACAGGAAATGCTAACTTGGGGGAAAAGATAACAAAGCATAATGTAGCAATCCTACTAACTCATGTACTGTAGAATACATTTTCTTGGTAGGGCTATGTTACTGCATGTTTTGTTTTGTAGTCCAGAAGTATTTGGTTGAAGTTTACCTTGGCTGTAAAGGGGATCTTCAAGTAATATTGCTCAATACTCTCTCAATCACTTTCCTCCTGATCTTTGATTACAGTCAATTAAGAAGAATTATCCAATAATCTCCATATGTAAGGTAACAGCTACTCAATTGACATAATTCTGGTAAACTGCATTTTTATTGGCAAATTCCCTTGCATCCATCTGTAATTATTTTTTGGCAGAAGCATTCTCATCTGTGAATTCTCTTGCATCTGTAATTATGTTTTTGATTATCTCTCTAGGGGACATTTTGGGACAGTTTAATTTAGAATTTAGATTAAAATATGTATTAATAGGGATGCACCGAATCCACTATTTTGGATTCGGCCGAACCCCCGAATCCTTTGTGAAAGATTCAGCCGAATACCGAACCGAATCCGAATCCTAATTTGCATATGCAAATTAAGGGTGGGAAGGGAAATCATTTTTTACTTCCTTGTTTTGTGACAAAAAGTCACGTGATTTCCCTCCCAGCCCCTAATTTGCATATGCAAATTAGGATTCGGGCTTCGGCCGGGCAGAAGATCTGAATCCTGCTGAAAAAGGCAGAATCCTGGCCGAATCCCGAACCGAATCCTGGATTCGATGCATCCCTAATTTTTTTATATATTTTATATGAATATATTATAAATATTTTTTTTGATTACAAAAAAAGACATTTGTATTTGGGATTGGATAACTAGATAGCAATGTAATTGTTAAAATTAAATGTTATATAATTAAACCAGACTATTATTTGTCTTCATATAACACTTTATATAATTACAAATAGTCATTTTTTTTAAAGCAATTTCCTTATACAGTAAATAAAGGAAGGAGCACATACCCTGCTAGAACTCTAGATTGCAGGATAAGGGAATCTGTAGCCTGTAAAGGTAGGATGTCAGCTAGACAAACACTGTCACAATAAACATCATTATATAATAAAATGCCTTCACTGTATAACTGAATTTTAAATCATAGTGATGCACAACTGAGCCATGACAATAACAATTACAGTTCCTTCATTACATTTCAAATTGTACAAATATTGAGGATTGCTTTTGTGTGTCACTTCAATTTGGAAAAGCAAATAATCAGAAAATAGAACAAATAGTAAATTACATGCATATCTGATGAAACTCAGAATATGCTAAAAGCAAAAATATAATGAGACAGAAACAACTTTACTTTAACTTTTTAGAAATCATTTGCATAATAGCAGAAAAAAAAATATTATAGTCACAAGCTTTCAAAAAACATTATTCTTTGATTATCAATTAGTTGGATAAAGTAATAAAGGTTCTATGAAAGATATGTCCCTTTAGTGCAATTTGAGCTCATTTTTTAATTAGTATGCTTTATTATTGAAACAACAAGTTTTCATCTAAATCTAGCCTTATATGGGCCAATTAAAAACTTTTAGCTTAGCCCCTCCACTCCAAATTGGCAGATTATTAGCCATGTATCTAGCCCTCTCCTGCCATGTATCTTTAGGCCATAGGTCAAAGGAGAGGATCATTCCAGTATGGCCCACCACTTTGATGGACAATTTGATGGGTAAACCTCTGCTCGTTTGGCATCTCACCAAACCAGATGAACTGTGTTTCTATTTTATAGTGAAAGGTTTTATCAAATTCCTGGGCCCTTATTTCCTATTAGCAGGTGCAATGCTACTGTAGGTTAAAAAATGTTTACAAATATGTCTATATGAGCTTGTGCTTTGTCATATCTAGCTTTTTTGCTCATTGTTATGCAAAAGTTGCAGTGTACTGTACAAGACACAAGGGAAACCAATACGTTAAATAGCTACCTACCATAATTCCGATTTACAGGCAAAAATTGCAGCCAAATGGAGGGCATGTAAGGGAATTCCTATTCTTCCTCTGCCTGTTGACCATAATGGCTTAGATGCACCCATATTTACAAATGGGTCTATATATGTTGCTGTCTTATAAAAAGGAATATCTTATAATCAAATGGTCACTTTATAAAATTGCACTATATTCTATATATAAGGATACAGATATGGGACCTGTTACCCAGAATGCTTGGGGACATGGGGATTTTCTGGATAAAGGTCTTTCTGTAATTTCAATTTCCATACCACAAATCTACTAAACTACAATTTAAGCATTAAAAAACCCAATAGGATTGATTTCCCACCAATAAGGATTATTTATATCTTAGTTAGCATGATCTGTTTTATTATTACAGAAAAAAGGGGAAGTTCTGTCCTGGTTTCTCAGACACTGTTTTATATTGGAGGTTAACTCCTATGAGGTGCAGCTGGGGCCAGTTACATTGCTATTGGTTGACGCAGATCTGAGCTTGTTTAATGACAACTTGGCTGTTATTTTTCTGCTGAAATTGCAGCAGATCAAAATAGGACAGAGACAAAACTTTATGTAGAAACCCTAAAAAAATTATTTAAGGATTATTTAAGGATTTGGTTTAGTATTGGCCAGGTACAATTTTCTACAAATGCAGACTAAGAAGATGGTTGGGTAAGCAATTTCTTTAAAAAAAAAGAGTAACAGTAAGTAATCTAATTTCTATTGAGCTTCATTATGAATGAACACTGGACAGTAGTATGATCCATGTAAAACTTTTAAAATAAATTAGGTTGTTCCAAACAGTAAGTAGACTCACCACATCTAACGGGGGGGCTGGTGTAACGGTGCACATGCTGCAGACCTTCAGATTAAGGAGAATACCAAATAACCTTTGACTAAGTGCCCCATGTAGGCAAGAAACATGTCAGGCTTTCGATCACATTATGCTAAAGGATGTTGGAACCTTTTAATAAATAATAATAATAATAATAATGTACATCAAATATTGACTAGGGTCCTGATTGTGCTGGCTCATTTGTATGCAAGAATTAAATGGTATCATACAGCTAAAAATCATGCATATGAAATACTAGATGTAATTATCTAGATGATTAAAATATACTAGCACATAAAAATTTCCTTTCCCCCCTTATCTCCATGCGTACCCTTCCTTTATGCTGTTCCATTGGATTCCCAGTTGGAACTTCCATCATGATTTAAATACACATTATGGCAAAGTTCGCCAGCCATCTACATTAAGACTATGACTAAGTGCCCCATGTAGGCAAGAAACATGTCAGGATTTCACTCACATTATGCTAAAGGGTGTTTGAACCTTTTAATAATAATAGCAATAATAATAATAATATGTACATCAAATATTGACTAGGGTCCTGAATGTGCTGGCTCATTTGTATGCAAGAATTAAATGGTATCATACAGCCAAAAATCATGCATATGAAATACTAGATGTAATTATCTAGATGGTTAAAATATACTGGAAAATAAAATTTCCTTTTCCCCCTTATCTCCATGCGTACCATTGCTTTATGCTGTTCCCTTGGATTCCCAGTTAGAACCTCCACCATGATTTAAATACACATTATGGCAAAGTTCGCCAGCCATCTACATTAAGACTTATGCAAGCATTTATCAAGTACATTCATGCAGGAGAGCAGAGATAATTGAACATACCCAGCTGTTATCAGCATATTGGAAACAATGTACAGATAGAAAGCAACAGAGCAGCAAAAAAGAAGCTTCCATGGCATATAATAATAGGTGATTGGGATTTAAATGAATTCAGATAATACAAGTGCAGTTAAATAATGTCAGCTAGCATTAAATTAACTAACATCAAGGAGAGCAGGAGCAAGAATGGTATGAACTGCAAGATATGCTTGGGAGCAATTCTAAGGTCCAGTGAAAGAGGCATCTTGATACTTGTTCGTATTCTAGTCAGGGCAATGAGTGTAAAAGAGCTAACGCTTCTGGGAAACGATTGCTTATTATTCTGGGACTTTGTCACCCGTGAAATTTCCCTTAAATCAGCGAGAGATTCAGAGAAGCAGTACCGTTTGTATAAAATATGGAAGCAAACAGTCAAAGCTGAAATAACTCTCAGTGAATGTTTTATTTAATCCTTGACTGTGTTTGTACATTACTTAATAATCGCTGTTTAATAAAAAAAAATTTTTTCAGTTAAGGCAATGGCAAATGTTCAGCCTGTCTTGAGTATGCTTTACTCACTTATATCCGGCTGTAAAATAATGCCACAGCCCCATGCGTTTTGGCAGCTGAGTATAATCCAATGTATTCAATGATTTAGAATAATTTTTAAAGTCTATTGGTTTTACCAAAAAGTCTGTTTTTCTATGGCTTTGCACGTGAAGTCTTTAAAAATTTTAAATATGTTTAGGGGTATTACTAATGCCCTGAATTGCACTCCCATACTGATTATTACAAGGAGACAACAGCAGGATTACATAATGGATAAGAGTCTGATGCCAGGGATGGGTAATCTTATAACGTCCACCCGCTCCTGCAGTGATCAGCCCATGATTAAGTATCCGAGAGGTACGAAACGCATATGGCCCTAAGAGATGTATGTACATTTTTAACTTTGAACAATACATTTTTCTTTTTTTACTGATTTTTGGCCCTGTAGATTCCTCTGAGTGCCGGATAGCCCTGATTTTTCTGTTATACAATTCAACCTTATGTGATCACCATACTTTAGGGCTATTTAACATATTAACAGGACTCGATTAAAAAAAGTATTTATCAAGAAATGCTACATTGATTATTTAAAAGTATGTCAAGCATGTTGACATTTGCATTATTTAATATAATCTTCTATATAGTATATAGTATATTCTATCTATCCATATAATCTATCTATCTATATAATCTAATTTTAAGGGAATGAGCAGGCACATTTTTTTTTCTTGGATTACAGACCAGTTAACCATGCAGTATTAGCATTATTTACATTTATACTAGGACAGGGAAATGTTTTGTGACTCTGAGAATGTGCAGATAACTTGTAGTGTGCTTTATCTCATTCCTATCTAAATGGAAATATCATTAACACTGTTAATTAGTCATTATGTAGCACAGATAACAGCAATTGAAGCCTTTAAATAAGACAGCCTCAATTACATTTTTCATGAAAGCAAATACATTTCCTTTGATGTTTATGCCAAGGGAAAAGTAATGCAATATGTTATTTTATTCGCTGCATATCTAATAGGTAATTCCTTCACAGGGTCAGGGAGCAAGGCAGGACTGGGCCGAGAAAAATCGTGTTTGACAAATGGAACTACTCATAAGAGTCACAGACATATTAAGTTGTCCTATGAAACCACTGCAATTTGTATTTTAAAGATCAGAAGAAACAAAGGGAAAAAAACGAATAAAGCCGTTAAAAAAAGCTGTATATAAAAAAAACCCAACAGTTTCTTAATAAAACTTTTTTTTATAAATAAAATTTATAAAATGCTTTGATTTTTTTCTTTGTAACTACATGTAAATATAAATCCAATATGTACGTAGGATATATCTGACATACTCCATTGTGGTAGGCTACTTTACAGTACTACGGTAATTTGTTTATGACTTAAAATCTGTAGGATACCATAGCTTTAATGTAATGGAACACACAAAAAAAACACATTTTGGGGTATATTTCTTTGGCTTTATATAAATGGAATATTTTTTTCGTAGAAAAAAGAAGAAAAGTGCACAGTACAGGATGAGCCTCTGCTATAAGGAAGGATTAAAGGGGGTATTGTGTGATTAAATAGAAAGGACTGGGCGCCAGAAGGTGTCTCAAATAAAACAAATATTAACAGACTTTATTTTCTTAAAGCACTACAAGGTTGTCATACTCAATATATATATATATATATATATATATATATATATATATATATATATATATATATATATATATATATATATATATCTTAGCATACTTTTTTAATATATATATATCTTAGCATTAATATATATATATCTTAGCATATATATATCTTAGCATACTTTTTTAATATATATATATATCTTAGCATACTGTTTTAATATTAACAGACTTTATTTTCTTAAAGCACTACAAGGTTGTCATACTATCCATTCTAGTTGGAGCACAGGCTGCTTTTGATAGCTAGTTCTATCTGCCTCACTTTCCTATAAAGTAATATTACAGAGATCTAACCTATCCTGACTACACCTCATTCATGGGGACCCTGCTGTCTGACTTTACCAAGGACCTCTCCACCCATGGGGCCTTTCCCTTACTGGGGCTTAAATCCAGACTCCCCAGTGACATGAAGTGGTCATCAGCCTATGGGCTAATAATACACCTATGCTAATAAGCCAGACTAGAAACATGGTCTTTATCCCTCTGGACTGCTACAATGCTAAATTTGCCAGTAAATAATAAGAACAACATTGCAGTGATGAATAATTCCAGGAATAATAAGAAACATTAAGGGGTCGATTTATCAAAAGACTAGTTTTAGTTTTTCCCGAGAAAAACCACAGTGAAAAAATGCAAGTGCAAATATACTTGTGATTATTCTTTGGAGCCTCGAATAGTTGGGATTTATTAAAGAACTAGACATTAAGCCCGTTAAATTAACAGGCGCTAGAACATATGTAGTCAAACATTCGCCAGAGACGGTCCGTGGGGCACATGCGCAGTAGCGCAATCCCACGGACACAGGGACTGGACGCAGAGACACTTCAACTTTATTATATAGGATAGGATAATACTACAAAAAGCCAGGGAAAAACTCGGCTAGTAAAAGCTGGCAACATTCAATAGGAGTCAATGGTAATTGTCTCTTAACAGTTTTAAGCAAATATATTCCTGCTTCATTAAAACATTTGTGGTTTTTAGCCTCATTAAAAATGAATGGAACAAATGTGATTCTGAGAAAAAATGCATAGAGGAATATCCTGTCATGTTTTTTCTTAAATAAGCTAGCTTTCGTAAAAAAAAACAAGTTTTGTTGCATTTTTTTTTAACATCGTTTTTGTTTTCTCGACCTTGGAAATTAGTAAATTGGCCTCCAAATGTGTAGCAGTTCCTCCCAAAAAGTTTAATGTTTATGATGATATGATGACCATGATATTATGAGAGATTATTAATGAAGAGATGACTTGGAAAATTACTTTTATCATTAGCATTACCCTTCCATATTTACATTTAGGTTTAATGTTTGATGCTAGCAACTCTTGTTTTTCCATAATTAATTGGGTTAAAAGAACTGCAAAGTAAATTCACAATTGGGAGGAATGTAATAGGTTTTGCAAAGGTTAGCAGCCGTGCTTGAATCCTTTTTTGACCGATTACAGACCTCAAGAACTTCCTTGCAAAGTTTAAGAACAAATGGTTTTTCCAAACCTACACACTGTATTAAATAAAATGTCGCAATTGCAAAGCATTTTTTTTTTCGACAAATTATTTAACAAAACTCCAGATCAGGTGTTAATGCAAGCCTTTGCTTAGCGATAATGAGCAATTTATTTTATATCGCGAGCAGCAGAATACAATCTCGGAAATGTCATTTTGGATAATATTTGGGATTTTTAATTACATTTCCCCCAATTGTGTTTTTTTTTTTTGGTGAGAAAATTTGCCAAAATGACAATTTGCAACAACATTGCCTGTTTGCTAAAAGGGCAGTAAGACAATTTCCTAGCAAAAAAGCTCGGCTCAAGAGAACTTTTGCCCTGCTTTGCCAGGCAAATTTTTGCAAATGTATCAAAACATGAACTCCTATAAACTGGTCTAAACTCCTATAGATACAAATGAAATTCATCCTTGTGCTAAATGCTTTAATCTCAATTTCCCAATCTATGGAAATCCAAAGGTGAAATAAAGTGAATGCTGTTGATAATAAAAAATGATCCTTTTTAATTAATTCTTTATGAAGGATTATTATTAGTGATGGGCGAATAAATTTGCCTGGCACAAATTCACGGCGAATTTCCACGTTTGCTGTAGGTGAATACATTCGTGAATCTCCCGCATCCAAATAGTCGCTCGTGTCAAAATCTTCGCCCGTCAACACTATTGGGATGCCCATTGACTTTAACGCCAGGAATTTCCGGTTTTCATGATTTTTTGGTGAAAATGTCTGATTTTTGTGATTTTTCCTTGAAAATGTCAGTTTTTAAAGATTTTTTAGTGAAAACATTTTTTTAAACTTTTTTATTTCACGATTTCCCTGCTTTTTTTTCGCCGGTTCGCGAGTTTCACAAATTTTGCGGGAAATTCACTGATTATTATGAAACACTGTAAAACACAAAGGCAGTTTAGATAATTATAAATGGTAACTAATATTTGCTGTTACTGAGCCATATGTACTGTATGCTAAAAATGTAAGTATAGTTTAGCCAGTAATCAGCCCAGAGCTTTGTGTATGGGTACTTACTATGACTTCTTATATAACTTCTATCAACTATATGACATCTTATTTGACATATGATTTCTTATATGACCTTACATTACTTTTTCTATATCTATGACTTCATTTATATGACTTATTATATGACTTACTGTATATTATTTTATGTCTTCTCATATACATTTCTATATGAGTTTAATATGTCATATCCCATGTCATAATTTACTGTATCATAGCTTTATGTAGGTCATTAGAAGAAGATCAGACAAAAGAACCTAGTTCTGGTAGCAGTCACAAAGCTTTTATCTTGATAGCTTATTGCTGATCACATCAAGCTTTATTGAAATCCCTGAATCAAAGATTCCCACACTCACATTACAACGGGTTGACTTATTTCCACATCATTTGAAAGCATTGGGATTTTCCTTATCACATCAAAAAGACATCTACAATTGCTAGTCTACAGTATACCTCTTATGTTTATCATGCTGTTTTGTATTAAGGAATCTGTATGCTTCCATTTGTCTCCTTACTATGTCGTCTCTTTATACTACCAGCTAACTAAAGGCAGTGAAAATGGTTGGTGAGCGAGTTATTTTAATTAATCAGCTTTTTAAAGCTGACTGAATGGAAAATGTGGTTAAAATGGAACATTTGAAAATCTGAAACTGCTTCTGCTGCTATTGTAGTATGTTTTTTAAAGGGTTTTAAAGTCCAGCTTGTTTTATTGTTGACATTTTTTCAGTGCAAATATTGTATGTATTTAGATGCAAATAAAGCATGATATATTTTATGTCAAAAGAAAATAGGGGAGTGTAGTTAAAAGTGCAAATTCTACTATTATCAGGTCCTAGTGGCTTTAAAGAAAGGAGTCAGGACCAAGGAGGAAGCTGGTGTACAGGATTAGTTAGTCCAGAACTGGGTAATGATACCATGAGGCTCAGGATAATTCTGTTGCAAAGTGCCTTTATTCAACAACACAGTCCCATACAGTTTTTCTTCAGCACACCACTTACTTCTTCCTGGGTGCATCCACTCCCAAGCTGCCTCCAAGTCAGCCAAATTCCTTATCCGTTATTCCGTTATTCAAGATTTATTCAACAACACGACATGTTTCAAGCCTGTCAGCCCTTTATCAAGTTTGAAACATGTTGTGTTGTAGGGGGAAATATGTCTTGATTGCTAGAAACATGAACAAAAATACAGCTAATGGAAATTTTCGATCTAAAAGACACTGAAAAATAAAATGTTCCTAAAAATAATTATTGCTATATATGACTTGGGCAGTGCTGTCATCATTCACTGTGTTTAGTCGGGAATATACAATAGATAGAAGGAAGAGTTTAGGCTAGGCTTAATCAACATATTCATGGCTAATAATATACATCTACTACATACATCGGCTAGTAGCTTTTATGGGCTCTAAACAATCATCATTTTCAAATCAAAACATTTCTAACCGTGTTTGGATGACAAGAGAAGCTAATTTTGTTGTTTTATTTTAAGATGAGTCAGATCAGATATGGAGAATACCTTTCTGGAGCTCTGTCCAGAAAGTGAGCAAGTGGCACACCTTTGTTTGCTTAAGAGAAAAAAGAACTGTGAAATATTTACTTTATTGATCTGAGTTTCTGGTTGGGGCACTTAGGAAAAAGTATGTTCCGCTATATTTACACTGCCAATGGACCATTCTGTTCTAGTTGTAGAGGAATGCACTTTGTTTTTGTGTATATGCTGTATTAAAAATATACTCTGCTATGAATAAAGCACAGGCAAATACCTACTTGAAGTTATATTCATAGGGCCAGACTTTGTACTTTAACCAAAACTATCTAAGGGACATATTCTTGGCAGGGGAAGGCCTTATGTGCTTTGCTTTTCTCTCATGTGTTGAGTAGTAAAAACTGAAAACAGACCCCTGAAAACAGGTATACATACCAAGGACACAGGCTACACAGGACCTCAGTGCTCAATATAAAGCTAGTATATGCTACATCTCTTTATACTGTGATTTAACGTAAGAAAGGACACAACTGATAAAAATAATACAAACAATTCTTCAAGGAGCGCTTCCCTACAATTTTGTATAAATGGTCTTAAACTCAATCTTGTGGCCATTTTAACATGCTGTACTTGTGATTTCATTTGTAAATAAACCCTATGTTGTTCACCTGGCATTCTTCAGACCTAAACAAATAATCAAATGATCAACCCTATAAGCTGTAATAAATTTTCCTGAAAGTAGTGAATATCTTTTTGCATGCTGCACATTGTTTCACAAATTTGATTCGTAGTAACATAGTAAGTTTGGTTGTAAAAAGACACATGTCCATCATGTTCAAACTTTTTAATCTATATATAACCTGCCTAATTTCTAGTTAATTCCCTTTCATGGTGATTGAACTGTCCTTGGAAGACACATGTGTCATAGACTTATTGCAATATTTGTTTTGTACGTGGTCTTCAATGGACATTTCGCTACTTCTCTTTGGACAGACATTGATGCTTTTCATTTAATTATGGTTATTAAAGCAAAGGAGGATCAACTTCATATTGATAACCTTAGTTTCAAAATGAAATGAGATGTTGGATAGGCAGATATCCAACAACTTTTGGCCACAGAGTGTAAACAAACAATGTAGCCATATTTGTACGATATATACATACATAATGCCCAGGGCTTATTTAAAATCTCAATTTGGACCCGATAATCCCTTCTGCTGATTTAAGCCTTTTAGGATTGTCTGATTCATTCCTTCTGTAAAAAAAATATATATTTTATCAGTACTTGCAAAAGTATATGCAAATCCATGCTGCAACTTTTCTAAGTTATAAGCATGAAAATCGGTGTTGATGGGAAAAAATGTTCTGCCCCTTATAAAGATAAATGAGTTTTAACTGCAAAGCATAAATCTTGGAGTAAAAGAGAGGAAACAAAAGCATTTTATTTATGTAGCCCCAATTAAAGTTCAAAGTAGAGGATATATAAGAACCATCTGCGCTAACTGTCAGCAATTTGTATTTCAACATTAATGCAGAGGGGGGAAAAATCAGTTCACTTTCTGTACAGGGAAAATTATAATGTGAATTTCCATGTTGGCTATTACTTTCAAAATATTATCAGCTATTATAAAAGTATTTTATAATTGAGTAAGCTTGGGAATCTGTGCAATCTTAATAGAAGATAGCTTTACAGCTGTCAGAGCATGGCCTGGGGTAATCAGCACTGTAGTTTCTTTGCAACTATATAAAATCCATTAAAACCGTGTTTGTTAATCTACATACTGATGATATTTTGCTGTGTCTCCATTAATTAAAAAGCAAGCTGAGTTTATATAGAAAACTAATGGCATATACAACTTACCAGTAAAATGGAAAAGGTACTGTTGAGTAATTCTGCTCTAAATGGAGAAATTTGCCTGTGGCAAAAAGCATATTATTTTCATTAACATGCAAGGCAATGGCATGTACAGGGATTCTGGATGTTTAGTTACCCTATATAGTAGCACTGTGCAGGAAACATTGAAGTAAGATTCAAGGTATCTGCTCATAGGAATTTATAGTCTTAAAGATTTCAAACAAAATTTAAGTTAAAAGTTGTAAAGTTGGATTATTATTTTGCCTGCTGCTACAGCAGCTTTATCAGATGAAAGACGAATTATGGCTAGGAGGGACCAAGGGCTTCGTCAGTCTAGATTAAGCTACATTTATATGATACAGACAGATTGATTGGTAAAGCTTGTTTATGATTTTTTTTTTTATATGATTCTATTGGCAGAGGGTAAGTCTTGTGACTGAATGTATTGAATTGTGGATTTATATGATGCATACAAGTTTGATTAGGTGAAATCTGTTTACTGTCTTGTTGATAATATCTATAAAGTTTAGCAGTTTTGATGGTACATATCTGGCCATAAATCAAGCCATAATAAACACCATAAAACAAAATAAATATTCGTAACCTTAATTTGTTGCCAGAAAATTCGCAACTCGCAGAAATTACAGCTAACGTAAGCTGATTAGTTGACGTAGTTACCGCCAGTGATCACTTCTGAATGCATCACAGTTTAGTAAACTTAGTCACTGCAAATAATTTGGCGGAAATATATTCGCAGCGATAACTTGCGGAAACATATAGGGGTATATTTATCAAAGAGTGAAGTTAATAGTGAAGTTCCGCCTCTGCAGTGAAATCCATTTCTCAAAAGAGCAAACAGAATTTTTTATATTCAATTTTGAAATCTGACATGGGGCTAGACATATTGTCAATTACCCAGCTGCCCCAAGTCATGTGAGATTGAGGATTCATATGATTTTCGGACCGTGTGTGGAGAGTCCCGACATTTTTCGTCCGGTAGAGATCGGTCGATCAGACAAGTTTGATTTTGTCCCGACCGTCCCGCCGGAGCCCATTGCGCTCTCATCGTAATCTGATCGTTGTGTTTTTGCTGGTAGTCCACAAGGGGACCAGTTTAGTGAGGGAACTCATAAAATGTGTGAAGGTAGCGCCTAGTGGGCAGGATTTATTTTTATGATTTATGTGCTGAAATGATCACCCCTGTGTTTGAATAAAGTGCCTCGATGTGAAGAAAGTGTCTGTCTTGGATCCCTCAAGTTTACCCTAGTAAAAACATTTTTAAAAACTGCAGCAAAACATTCTACACGAGTCTGACAAATTTTGAAGTAGTATCAACAATTCACATTGAAAAATAGAATTCTAAATGAACTCGCCAGCTTTTAGATGGCAATTTTTAAACAACTATATATGCTAAATAAATCTTCAGGGAAACCTAATTTGAATTAATTGTTTTTACCACAAAAAATGGAGAGGAAAAAATGTGAGCACAAAAATAATAAAGTAAACACATTGTGCAACTTTTAAATTTTTTTTCCTCAAGCACAAGCTTAAGAAAAAAACTCGAACTTCAAGTTTGTGTTTTTTCGGAGGGAAAAATTAGCACATTGGCGACAATATGATTGTTTCATTAATTTTTAATGAGGTTGTAAAACTCTAATATATTAGTAGACTTGGAAAATATATAATAGTAGCCAGTTTTTGCAAGATGTTTTCGGCAACTTTTAATGTTTAACTTTGCAATGAAAAAAAATGAGTGTCATACACTTGAATTTTAGAAAAATCATTCCAATTTTTGATTTATTGTTGTAAACAAAATTCCCATTGACTGCGACAGTATGTCTTTTTTTGCTGTTAGAAATTAAACATTTTTTAAAAAAAATTCCATATTATGAATTTCAAAAAGCTGCTGAAAAAACTAAACATTTTTCACTGCAACTGAACTTTTTCACTGCAACTTTTATAAAATTAAAAGGGAGGGCCTGCTTAACATGACTATTTACAAAAGGTGTATAGAAAAAATCACATTTTAAAAGAAGGTTTTTGGAAGATTTAAATCGAGTGTGTTGCTTCATTGAATTCATTCATCAAAGACTGCATAGTTTTATAATAGAGTGAGGAAGAAGATCCTGTAAGGTGACAACAATGGGCCATAGTTACGTACTGTAGGACTTTTGCATATGGGAACCCATATAGTAACTAGTGATGGGCGAATAAATTCGCCTGGCATAAATTCGCGGTGAATTCCAGCCTTTTACGGCCAGCAAATAAATTTGCGAATCTCCTGTGAAAATTTGCCGGCGTCAATTTCCGATTTTCACAATTTTTTTCGTGAAAAAAGTCCGATTATCACGATTTTTTCGTGAAAACCTTAAAATTTCACGATTTTTGAGTGAAATCCTTCAAATTTCATGATTTTTTTGTGAATTCATTCAAATTTCATGATTTTTTAGTGAAAACCTTCGAATTTCACGATTTTTGAGTGAAAAGGTCAGAATTTTAAGATTTTTGAGTGAAAACGTTCGAATTTCAAGATTTTTTTGGGAACTTTCTATTTCACGATTTTTCATGAATTTTTCGCTGTTTCGCAAATTTTTGGGTGAAGCAAATGGGACAAATGCGCCCATCACCAATAGTAACCATATGATGCCCTTTATTACAAAAAGAACACATGAACCATCCTTTAAACATTTCTACCTCTTGGTTTTTGCTCCAAGCTTGAATATTTCTTCATCAACATAACTTTTAATTTAAGTTTGTCAGTCTGCAATCTAACAGAGAGAATGGCATTGCTATTTCATAACCATAAAATAATCAAAGAACAGTATATGAGCTTTTATATTTGAACATACCTCTTAATCTACTTTTTTGTTAAAAGATTGCAGACTAATGCTGCATAACATATTTTTTATGAAAATGTAACAAGCATTTAATTTAACAAGCAACATAAATTCCATTTCAGGTTTATATATCAAAGACCTTGAATGAAATCAAAGTCAGGATGAGATTCATTAAAGATGAACTATTATCTCAGGATTAAGCCCAGAACATTTGAGTTTCTTTATAAACGGGGGTGTAAAAACACCATAAACCCCCAATGTTCCCCTAGTTGTCTAATGGGAAAAAACCCTCCCAAAAACCTAATTCCAGATAAAAGAAAATTCAATACTGCTGTCCAAAAATGTAATTGCAAATGCAAGAGAATTCACCACTGAGAACACTGTTCCTCAGCTCTCTTGCTTTAATCATACATATGGGAATTATTATATAATGTTGATTCCATAATACACATTAATCCAATAACAGGATACAGGGTCGGACTGGGGGTCCCAGCCGAGCTGTCCTCCTACCGAGCTGTCCCCTGCAGCACTGCACCCTTTCTATTTGCTGCGACTTGCCAGAAAAAGGGAGGTTGCGGCAGGAAGCTTACTCTGGGGAGCGGGCCTGGGCCGAGTTGTTTCCCAGTGCCCCGCCAGCCCAGTCCGACCCTGCCAGTATAGAACCCATATTGCTCTTTAGTTGCTGATGATATAAAAATTGTGCTTAATGCTTCCATTTTCAGTTGCAGAAAAAAAGTACATGTAATCTATTGTACATAGATCAGGTGGGATTCCCATTGGAGGATTCTTTTGCACTGTAATTGGACCACTGGTAGTGATGAGCAAATCTGTCCCATTTCCCTGAAAAATTTAAAAACATTCGCCCATCACTAGTGACCAGGCAACTGATCAATGAAAACAATGCGTGAGCTCCTGATCACACTTGGTTTGCCAGCATTCCATTGCCAAAAAATCCACCCCCTAAACTGTAGACGTTGAAACCATTACCAACAGCAAATGGACACTTCAAAAATGACTAGGACAGGAATCAAGGCATAAAGTTACAATTTAATACAAGCACAACATTTTCCTGGTTGTTTAAGTCTGGTAAAAAAAAAAAAATAATAAAAAAAATGTTAATTAAACCCAATAGGATTGTTTTGTCTTAGGTTGGATCAAGTACAAGGTACTGTTTTATTGTTACAGAAAAAGGGAAATCATTTTTAAAAGTTCCAATTATTTGATTATAAAGTATTGTATGGGAGATGGCCTTTAAGTAAATTGGTGCTTTCTGAATAACGGGTTTCCAGATAATAGATCCCATACCTGTATAATGAACAGAGTCCATTAGTTTAATCACTGGCCATTTATTTATATTATGAAAACAAATACATACGTATATACCATGTGCAGAGGGTGCTGTGTGATATTGCCATCACTGTTAATCTTTCATATAACCAACAGAGGGCGCTGTGTGATATTGCCATCACTGTTAATCCTTCATATAAACAACAGAGGGTGCTGTGTGATATTGCAGTCACTGTTATTCTTTCATATAACTGTTAAGGACAGAAGTATGTCCTAAGAGTATCTGACCCTTCCAAATTATATGATAAGTAAATCCAACCGGCTGGCAGAAAGAAAATGACACTGACACATCTGTTCAGTATGCAAATGTTTCTCACTCTGTCTTTATTTCAAAGTACAAAAGGTTATAAAGGCAAATCGGAGGTTTGACACCCCCCTAAGCTTGCGGTTAAGCTATATAGCTTCAAATGGAAAATTACAAACTACTAAAGTTTAGGTTATATATCTTCAAATGGAAAGCAATAAGGTGTAAAGTCTCTTATGCGGTTTAATTCAGCAGTCGTCTTCAGGAAACAGGTGCAGAGTGGCATAACCACAAACGTATGTGACCTCCTTAGCACAAGCCTGTTTCTATGAAGAGGTTCCTCTTGGTTACGGCCTAGCGAGATATCTGGGTTATAGAGACATCTGAGCAGGAAATATGTTTTGCAAAATAGCTTATGCAAGGAAATATCTCAGACATGCATGCAGTATGGCAGTAAAATAGACTTTTTAAATGATAGTAAACAGAATAGACTGACCAGTCCACCACAATCCCCCCTAAAAACGTCTATTTTGCTGACCTTACCTAAATAGAAGTTAGCAAGTTGCTCCAGAGGGGGTACACCCTAATGGTGGGTATGATGCTTCAGCGTGGTCTGGAGAGACCTGCACAAAATCAGTGACCAACCCTTCCAACTTAACTAACAGCACTGACCTTAAACTAAGCGAGGGAGGGGGCGGGAGTGGGTGGGGTCAGAGGAAGGAATTGGGATAGGGCAGTAGTAGGAATGTAATGGTGGAAAAGGGCACGAACGAGATCATCAGGGTCAGATCCATCATCAGTATCAGCATCGGTAGCACAGTCCTCAGTGTTCACGTAAATATTGGGTGCGGAGAGTACAAAGGTAGGAGTCAGTTCAGAGGCAAGACAAAGTTTGCGAATGCAGGGAATAAAACAGCAAAGGATGAGAGCACAGATAGATAAAAGGATAAGGGAAACTATACCTATCTCAGCAAGCACTTTCTTCCAACCAGTGAGCCAGGTGAAGTACTGATCCCACGGATCAGTGACACCTGAGTTACGCTTAAGTTCATCAGAAAGTTCCTCTAATTTTTTAATGGCTATTGTGACCGAGCCATCTGGGCCAGTGTTGTCAGGGATATAGGTGCAGCAAGTCGAAGATTTATCAAGGACCTTGCAAACCCCACCTTTCTCAGCTAACAACATATCTAGGGCTAGGCGGTTTTGAAAAGTCATATGAGAGGTAGAATTAAGTTGATCTGCTATACCCCGAAGGGCATCTTTGGTGAAATTAACAAAACGCTGTTGATTATAGTAGATATAGTTAATCCAATCTACATTCTTATTGACTGTAACAAAGAGGAAAAGGGATTCAAATCCAGCAGCAACTTGATCTCTGGCTTTGAATTCATTTGGGACTCCTCGAGGGACACCAATGGCATCAATGTATACATGTGGGTCAAGGCTGCCAAATGGAGTGACATCACGTTTTGTGATAGAATGGTGGGGAGAGGTGGCGGTTGCGGGGGCAAGGGGAGTCCATGGGATTATGTGTAGAGGAATTATGGCTTTGCTTAAGGCACACTCACCATACCAATTTGTAGGCAGAAGATTACGGATCTTCATATCGCCACATATCCAAAAAATATCACTCAACGCCTGGGTTTGGGCTTGCAGGGTTGGAGATGTGGCATTCTGATAATGGGAACAGTACCCCATGGTGAAGTTACCTAGAGGCTTAGCAGAGGAGGAATAAGGAGAAGAGAAACAGGTATAATTACCAGGATAGATAGTAATACCAGGTGGTGGAGGGGAAGTGGAAGGGAGGATGGGATAATTAATCTTCCATGTTTCACAGGCGGAATGATTTGTAGATTTGTTAGAGAATAGGCTGAGGAAGCAATCGAGCTCATCGGCTGGGACGTGCAGGGGGACAGAGCCGAGATGGGGTCTGGCAGCCCCACAAACAAAACAGTTGCTTTTGTTATGTTGGGCTGCCGAATAGTGAATCCATTCCAGCCAGACATTAGAGTCGCTGAACCCAGTTTCAACAGCTAGGGAGTCAGTAAAGGTAGGATTAGAGATTGCAAGCATGCCTGGCACACTGGAAGAGAATTTACGAGGACTAGATGGTTTTGGAAACACTGGAGCATTAGAGCCTTTATAGATAGACATGTCTTGCAATTTAAATCGTATGAGAAAATTAGGAATGTTGTGCCAGTATAGACCAAAAACATAAAGATCTGAGTCTGTCGGACTGGGGTCTGTAATGGAGAGAGTGAATTGGGAACTACCTGGACCGGGACGTAAGGTCATGCGGGTGAGAAGGGAGCGTTTATTTGCACATTTGCGTTTTGCGCTTTCTGGGTAATAGCCCCAATTGGAGTCCCCAGAATTCCAACCAACAGAACCCCAGTAATAACAGTCCCGCCCATAGTAGGTGTCGGTAACACAAATGTAGCCAATTGAGGTACGAATGAGGCTGGGGGTCAGACTAGGTGTGTAAAAATTCCCAAATTGATTCCCGAGGCTAAGTGGGGAGAAAGTGAAAGTGGCCACTCTAGTATTGGAGGAATTGAACCAAAAAGTACTGTCACCAGACCCGTCTTTAGTTATGGCCACTTGGCCAGGTGAGCTGTTGTGAATGACCAATTGTCCCCCCCCTCCACAGATGATGAAAAGGATATATAGGAACTTCATGATGATGCAGGTGAGATGGAGTCTGGAGCGGAATTAGAGTCACTATCAGGAGTGGCAGGAGGAGCGGACTTTTTACAGTGGGATGCGTGGATCCAGGTGTTCTTGCCGTCCAATTTCACAGAGGTGGCAGTTGTGAGCAGGACTTGAAAGGGCCCGTCAAACCGGGGATCGAGAGGGGATTTGCGAATGAATTTCTTGACTAGAACCCAGTCACCTGGCACCAATGAATGGGAGCCTTCCACAGAGGCAGGATCTGGAATAGAGGAGAACACCTGACCATGCACTTTAGATAATTCATTAGACAATTGACATACATAGTCATTTAAAACATCAAACTGTAACTGTAGGGTCTGTGGGAAATAACAACCTAGTCTAGGGGCACACCCAAACAAGATCTCAAAGGGAGAAAGATTGTTAACCCCCCTCGGTGTATACCTAACGCTGAAAAGAGCAATAGGCAGACTGTCAGGCCACAACATACCCGAGTCCTGGGACATTTTTAACATTTTGTTTTTTAGAGTACCATTCATACGTTCGACTTTACCACTACTTTGGGGGTGGTAGGGTGTATGGAAGTGAAGGGTCACTCCCAGAGCAGTCCAAATGTCTTTAGTAACCGATGCCGTGAAAGCGGGGCCCTGATCACTTTCTATCACCTCGGGGACTCCATATCGGCAAACTATTTCGGAAAGTAGCTTTTTAGCTGTGGTTTTAGCGGTCATATTAGCCACTCGGAACGCCTCCGGCCACCCCGAGAACATGTCAACGACGACCAGTACATATTCAAACCTACCGCATCTGGGCATCTGTATATGGTCGATTTGTATACGCTGAAAAGGATACAGAGGTTTAGCCAAATGGAAGGCTGGTGGTTTTACCATGCGACCTGGGTTACACTGAGCACAGATGGTGCAGGCTGCGGTATAGTTTCTAGTGAGGGTGGTGATTCCAGGAGCAAAGTAAAGTTTAGAGATGAGGTTGTTCATCAAGTTCTTAGAAACGTGTGTAGGTCCATGAGCCCATTGAACTAGAGATGGATAGAGGCTTCTTGGTATACAAGGTTTTTTGTTGCAGGAATATAAACCGTCTTTACAAGTAGCCCCCTTGCTGAGCCATCCGTTGATTTCTTCGGTGCTGGCTGAGGCTTGGCAAGCTTGTAATTTGTCAATACTGTCCAGGAATGTAACTTGGAGTAGAGGAGTGGACGTTGGAAGAGGCGGTGCATCGGGTAGTGGTGCAATCGCAATTTCCTTGGCAGTGGTGTCGGCCAAATGGTTTCCAACAGCTTCGGGGGAAGTGAGTCTGCCGTGAGCTTTCACTTTTAACACGGCCACTTGTGCAGGGAGTGTAAGTGCTTCCATAAGATCAGATACGGATCTGCCGTTCTTTATGGGGGACCCAGTGGCAGTCAGGTATCCTCTAGTTTTCCAAATAGTCCCAAAGTCTAGAGCCACCCCCTGAGCATATCTGGAATCAGAAAAAATATTAGCTCTTTTTCCTGCCGCAAGTTTACACGCGGCTGTTAAGGCTTTTAGTTCCGCTTCCTGGGCCGAACACGAGGCTGGTAGCGGTTGCGCCTCGAGGACAGAGTCAGTGGTCGTGACAGCATAGCCAGTATGGAATTTCCCAGAGTCATCTGAGAATCGTGATCCATCCACGAATAACGTGAGGTCTGGATTGTCCAGGGCGGTGTCACTGACAGTAGGGAGGTGAGCTGTTTCCTGTTGCATGAGTTCGAAACAGTCGTGGGGGTCCACGGCAAGTTCCTCAACCCCCCCCTGTTCGGGTATCGGTAATAATGTAGATGGGTTCAGAATAGTGCACCGCTGTAGAGTGATATTGTCCGGTAAAAGTACAGCACATTGTAGCCGTAGGTGTCTAGCAGCAGACATGTGTTTCGGTTGGGTTTGATTCAATATAGCTGCTATGTCGTGAGGTGCCAGAAGGGTACACTCATGTCCCAAAATGAGATCAGCAGTCTTGTCTAGTAAAAGCTGTGCTGCATATACAGCACGCATGCAAGAGGGACTGCCCTTTGCCACATTATCGAGTTGTCCGGAGAAATATCCAATAGGTCGGATTCGTTGGCCGTATGATTGGGCCAATACTCCGAGGGCATGTCCTTGCCGTTCAGAGACAAACAATTTGAAAGGTTTTGAATAGTCTGGTAGGCCCAAAGCAGGGGCTGTGGACAGAATGGACTTGAGTTTGTGGAAATTTTCCTCTGCAGCAGATGTCATCGTGAAAGGGTCAGACTTCAGCACATCATAGAGAGGTTGCATCAGAAGGGAAGCTTCAGGAATCCAGGACCGGCAATAAGAAATGAGACCAAGAAAGGCATGTAATGGTTTGTGGCCTCTTGGTAGTGGGATGTCCCGAAGAGTCTGTATCCGGCCGTCAGTGATATGTCTTTTACCTTGGGAGATGCATTGTCCTAGGAATATCACGGTGGTTTTGCACCATTGCAGTTTTTCTTTAGATGCCTTACACCCTTGGTCGGCCAGAAAGCATAGGAGATCAGCGGACGATTCTTCACATGTGGGTAGGTCAGGGGCACAAAGTAGTAAGTCGTCCACATACTGTAATAGTGTAATTTCGGTGTGGGAAGATATCCATGAGTCCAGGATGGAGGTTAGAGCAAGTGAAAAATGGGTAGGAGAATTTTGTGCTCCCTGGGGTAGGACAGTCCAAACATACTGCTGTCGTTCATGGGTGAACGCAAAAAGGTATTGGCAGTCCTCCTGCAGTGCGATAGAATAGAAAGCATTGGCCAAGTCGATCGCTGTAAAGTGAGTGGCCGAAGGGGGAATGCCGGACAGTATGGTATGAGGGTTCGACACCAAAGGGGTTTCCAGGACCGTCGCTTCATTGACAGCACGTAAATCTTGCACTAACCGGTATTTATCAGGTTCTCCCACCTTGCCTTTTTTCTTGACAGGAAAAAGTGGAGTATTGCAGGGGGATGATTGTCTCTTGATAGCTCCATTTTCCAAGAGTGTCTGTAGTTGCTTATTGATGGATTCGGACTGGGCAGGTTTAAGCGGATATTGAGGCTTCCTAGGTAGTAGAGCGCCTTCCTTAAGATGAACCGCAACTGGAGGGACGCGCAGACGTCCAATGTCATCCGGGCCCTGTGACCAGAGTGTTGGAGGAATGCGGGACAGTACATGAGCCGGGATGCTGGAATCGGATAACTCAGTTATTTCTGTGGAGAGAAGAAGTGGTACAGAACAAAGAGAGGTTGCTTCTGCCTGGTCCAATGGGGTGGAAACAGTTATGGAGCCATCTGGTAAGAAAGCAAGTTTAGCTTGCAGCCGGTAGAGCAAATCCGTTCCTAAAAGATTTAAAGGACAAGTAGATGAGACAACAAAACGAGCCAATAGTCCAGAGTAGGGTCCAACCTGTAATGGACAGGTCACTGGGTTGTCCCGTGGCTTGCCATCCACCCCTACACAAGAAACAGTGGTGTTAGATAGCGTTACTTGTTTGGGTAGATCCTGAGTCCTGATAACGCTTCTGGCTGCCCCTGTGTCAATCAGGAAGGTAGTAGGACTACCCTGTATTGGCAAGGTTAATTTTGCTAAAGGTCCGGCTGGTTCAAGTGTGGTCGTACTGGTCAATACAGGG
The DNA here is from genome assembly GCF_017654675.1 of Xenopus laevis. Taxonomy (NCBI): domain Eukaryota; kingdom Metazoa; phylum Chordata; class Amphibia; order Anura; family Pipidae; genus Xenopus; species Xenopus laevis. Next base: position 107,653,164 of record NC_054376.1, read on the forward strand.
GTGGAAGACACAGGGTTGCCCTTATCCTAGGGACGGTCTGTCGGGGTAACAGGAGGGGGTGGTGGTGGCCAATTGGCATCCTGATTTGATTTTTGGGACTGACGTCTAGGGGCTTTGCAGTCCTTACTGAAATGGCCGGTCTTGTCACAGTTATAACATTTAGGATTTTTTTCTTTCTTTCTGCAATCCCTGATATCATGTCCTGTCTTCTTACAATAACGGCACCACACTACATCTTGTGTGTCTCTGTTAGGAGTACTATCTGCCACCATTAAAGCAGTGGTTTTATGGGGCACGTGCTGTGAAGCTTCCAAGCCCTTAGCAACGAGTGCTAATGTCTCAATAGGTAAGGTACGATATTCTGGTCTGGCTGTCATCAACCCCCTTTTTAAAGGTTCCTGTAATCCGGTCACAAAAGCAGAGGATAACATTTGTGTATGGGTCTTGTTGTGACGGCTAAATCCTAAGTCTATGAATACTTGTAACATTCTGACTTGGTACTTCTCAACAGATTCGGATTTGTCTTGGACCATATCGTGAATGCTAATGGCCTGATCAGCCAGCCTATTCTGCGCCCAGGATTTAACTTGGTCACAGAATTCCATCCCTGACTCGTAACTAACAGTGTCCCTGACTCGACGGGGGTCAAAAGCAGTTAACATAACAGGCCAATAGGCATCTCCTGCTTTGATTTCACACAGACTCTCTAAATCTTTCCAGGTAGCAGAATAGTTTTTCTGGATTTGGGACAGTCTCCGATAAAATTGCATCGGATGGTGATCGGGGTCAGGTAATTGGGCCAGGAGGGTGGACGCTTGGGAAGGACTAAACGTTACATATAATGGGGGGCCACTCATGGTTTGCATCGCGGAACTTCGGTAATTCCGTGAAGCAAAAGAGTCATCAGAACCGGGATCGAAAGCTGGCATGGCATAAGGTGAAAGTGGACCCTGACTGTTGTCGGGTGGAGACTGTTTGCGACTTAACTGTTGGGGAGTACTTATGTGGGTGAATGCCTCAGATATATCCTGCAATTGCCGTAAGTTGTCCTGTAACCCATCCCTTTGTAATTGGGTAATTCTCTTATGTTTCTGAGGGGCCCCAATGATTTTGGGGACGGCTCCCGGAAATCCAGGAGTGGTTGAAGTAACCCGAGACCCCCCGTCATCTGTACTGGTACAGATTCCCCCCACAGCCCCATCGGCTTCATCTCCCGACAACATAATGTGAGTCAAATGTGACACCGGTACATAGTATGCGCCCTCAGGGGTTAAAACTGGATATAATGGCGTTACCCCATTCTTAACCAATTCGTTACTGGGTACGTGGGACTGATCCCCCGAATCGGTAACAGCAGTGGAAGTATCTGTAGGTTTGACATCCTTCTTATCAACCTGACCCTCGGTCGGGGCGGTGGCTAGAGTATTTGACCCAGGTTTATAGGGTGGGGGGTCAGGAGTATTTATCATACAGGGGAAAGGGGACTCTCTATGATACAAATATTTGATGTTCCCATCTGATTGAATAACTCTTTGCTCTGACCACCCTTCCCTCTGTAGACCCTTGGCAACCCTAAACCACGCTTGTGCGCTGGATAACAGACCCTCATCCTGGAGGATGCCCCTTTTTTCCTTTACTACTTTTTGCCAAGAATTCGGCTGTAGTCGTGGTCCGTTCAAGTTTAGGTCGCATAATTTAGCCAATTTTTTGTAATCTTTTGCTGACTTCTTCCCTTCTTGACTTTTGACTATTTCAAAGGCTGAAATCCCTTTCTGGTCCCCCCCCCCTCTTTTTGACTGCTCGTTCCCCATTACTTCTTCAGTAAATTTTCCCAAAATTCGTCAGCGCTGTGTAGAAGCAATTTGGCCTTATCACTTCGTACACATATGAAATCCAGAATCTCGGACTCTAAATAATCGGTATCTGGGTGTTGACTACAGACAATGGGACTGAGTCCGTGGTCGAAAGCAGATTTTCTTATATCAAATAGACTATGACCCCAACTGTTATCCAAATCAACGGGGAAATGAACATTAAGACGATACACATAAGATTCTTGACCTCCAAGGGGCGAATCTGCCTCTGGAACGTTGGGATGTCTGCCTAACTCAGCCTGTGTATAGCCTGTCGTCTTTACACTAATCAATCGGTAACCCTTTTCACTTATTATAAACACAAGACCACACAGACAATCTGGACAAGACATGGGGGGTCAGTTGTATCAGGGGTTTTACGAGACACCAAATATTCTTTAGAAATAATGATGTGACAAAAAATTCCCAACTCTGTCTATTTCCCCAGCCTCACAATTATCTAGTCCAGCCGCTGGATGACTGTCACAGACGCCTGGATGTTGACCTATAGAAAGTATTCTCGCCCTTATATTGAACAGACTGTCCCCCAGATCGGTAGGACACACGGGGAAATGGACGTTAAGGCGATATACCTGAAAATCTGTAAACCCGTAAAGGACCGGTCCTAGACCTAGTCCACTAGGTGGATAGCCCCCTGGGGTAATCTTTGCTAACCTCCACCCCAAAGGAGTAATTGCAAACAGTAAACCACATACACAATTAGGACATGACATTGACGAGATAAAAATTACAGATATTCAATACACAAAAGACACTGATAACCTCGATACTGGTGGATATCGTGACTGTCTGCAGACCAGGTCAACAGGAAACCTTATTCCCACGTCTGGGAGATATTACCAATACGCTCCTCAGGATCGGTCAACTACTGAACAATGTTGCCGATGGAGAGACGCACTAGGAGTCGACTGACACGGCCGGTGCGCTGAAACTGATACCGCCACTCCTCGGGATCGGCCGACCACTACCGACTCAAACGGTCAGTGTCGCCGATGGGAAGTCACATTAGGGGCCGACTGGCACGGCCGGAGTGCTGCTGGACGGTACCAATCCCACGACTATTAGTTGTTCCCTGTTACCAGATCCCTTTTTAATTAGTTATGTCCCCATCCACCAGTAGGGAGTCAATGGACAACAAAACATAAACCGGGCACAGATACTCTTATACAGGTCGGGTAAATGACACCAGGCAAGATATTACCTGTCTTTGCTGGCTACTAAAAGTCGATATTGACAACAAACACCATCAGTAGTAGGTATAGGGATGACACAGGCAAGAAACTAATAACATAGGTCTTACCTGTGTCCCGGAGGTGATCAGTCTCCGTCCTTTCCTCTACTGGGCGTCTGTCGTCCTTGGCATCGGCTAGTGGTCAGCCAGAACCTGGTGCCCCACGTTGGGCGCCAAAAATGTTAAGGACAGAAGTATGTCCTAAGAGTATCTGACCCTTCCAAATTATATGATAAGTAAATCCAACCGGCTGGCAGAAAGAAAATGACACTGACACATCTGTTCAGTATGCAAATGTTTCTCACTCTGTCTTTATTTCAAAGTACAAAAGGTTATAAAGGCAAATCGGAGGTTTGACACCCCCCTAAGCTTGCGGTTAAGCTATATAGCTTCAAATGGAAAATTACAAACTACTAAAGTTTAGGTTATATATCTTCAAATGGAAAGCAATAAGGTGTAAAGTCTCTTATGCGGTTTAATTCAGCAGTCGTCTTCAGGAAACAGGTGCAGAGTGGCATAACCACAAACGTATGTGACCTCCTTAGCACAAGCCTGTTTCTATGAAGAGGTTCCTCTTGGTTACGGCCTAGCGAGATATCTGGGTTATAGAGACATCTGAGCAGGAAATATGTTTTGCAAAATAGCTTATGCAAGGAAATATCTCAGACATGCATGCAGTATGGCAGTAAAATAGACTTTTTAAATGATAGCAAACAGAATAGACTGACCAGTCCACCACATAACCAACAGAGGGCGCTGTGTGATATTGCAGTCACTGTTAATCTTTCATATAACCAACAGAGGGCACACTGTTATTCTTTCATATAACCAACAGATGGTGCTGTGTGATATTGCAGTCACTGTTATTCTTTCATATAGCCAACAGAGGGCACTGTGTGATATTGCAGTCTCTCCCCAAGCGAACTGTTGGTATAGGAATGATTAAAAGTGACTGCAATCTCAGCTACTGCCCACTGACTCGAGTATAAGCCGAGGTAGACTTTTTCAGCACATTTTGGATGCTGAAAAACTCGGCTTATACTCGAGTATATACGGTATTTAATATATGGTATATTTGTAGAGCGAATGATGCTGTAGGGACATGCATGTTTTTAATAGCTCAAAGTATATATGTATAAGAAATTAATTCTCCTTCCCCTCATATAAACTAAAACTGATAAGCACAAATACAAAAAGGAACCAGGGTTTTGCCAACCACTCCAAAGTATTTTGTTTAATAGCATTTCCACAAATAAATGTAATGGTTAAGTGAGATTTTACATTTTGTTGCTGCTTATCTGAAGCGGGTTCCTCTACTTGTACAGAATTTACATTTTAATTTCAACGCATTTACTATAACATTTCAGAAATGATCTGCACTGCAGAAACACCCTCATGAAATGTATCAAGCAGAAGGAAGTAGTGGAAAATCTATTAAAACTTTTCAACCCCAGATCTTTCTTGCTAACCGAATGGTAAACTCACTGAAGATTAGAGTACATCATCAAACCTATTCCACACCTTCTGCACATTCTGCTCTACCTCTGTAGAAACTGAAAGAACTTGCCAAGAGAACCTCACACTGCCATACACTAGCTTCAATTTGCATGTCTACTTTAGCTGTACAGAAGATTACAATAATATCTTTTTCTGGTGCAAAATCAGTAATCTGTAGGCCCATCTCTAGGAAAAAGTAATGATATTCTGTGTCAAGTAACAAAAACGTATATTTATTTGTGAGTTACTTAAAGGGATACTGCCATGGGAAAATGTTTTTTTTCAAAATGCATCAGTTAATAGTGCTGCTCCAGCAGAATTCTGCACTATAACCCATTTCTCAAAAGAGCAAACAGATTTTTTTATATTTAATTTTGAAATCTGACATGGGGCTAGACATATTGTCTGTTTCCCAGCTGCCCCCAGTCATGTGACATAAGCTCTGATAAACTTCAGTCACTCTTTACTGTTGTACTGCAAGGTAGAGTGATATCAACACCCTCCTCCACCTCTCCCCCCTGCAGCCCATCAGCAGAACAGTGGGAAGGTAACCACATAGCTCTCTAACACAAGATAACAGCTCCCTGGTTGATCTAAGAACAGCACTCAATAGTAAAATCCATGTCCCACTGCATCACATTCACAAATCGTTCGACCATTCGACCATTTGATAGTCGAAGTACTGTCTCTTTAAGAAAAAACTTCGACCCCCTAGTTTGCCACCAAACCCAATGTTAGCCTATGGGGAAGGTCGATGGATTATTCCTTCGATCGTTCGATCGAACTTTTTGCCCAAAATCCTCCGACTTCGATATTCGAAGTCGAAGGATTTTCTTTCCCCAGTCGAATATCGAGGGTTAATTAACCCTCGATATTCGACCCTTGATGCATCGGCCCCTTAATGTGCAAATGGTGATAAACATTTAATTATTTTCCAGTGACCTCAATAATTTACTTTTTCAATTACATCTGACTTGTAGTCCCAGAAAAGGACAATTATGGTTGTATCAAATAGCTTTTAAAGGTTCTATCCATTAACACTGGATGTGCCTGTTAAGTTGTTTTTTCCCCTATTATGTTCTACAGGGTAGAATGTGTTACACAAATACATAATTCAGTCTAGAGGCATAAAAGCATATCAGAGATTAATGACTTTGTCCTACAGTCCCTGCCTAAGTCGTATACCTGACTAGATTTTTCTCCTTGCCAACATTTGTCTTATAATTAATTACTACAATGTCGGATTTGGACAGAATAACAAGACAAGTGTGATTTTCTGAAGCCCAAATTTCATGAGGGGATGAACAACATCTGTGCCATAAAATACAACATATTCATTCAAAAAATTTGAGTCATTTGAGGAATTATGTCTTAAAGTTCACAGTGGAAAGAGCTTAACCCTTGGTGGTTGACTGGCATTGTAACACTCTCTCCAATCCATAAATGCAAGAGGCAGTCATTATTGCTTTTTTTAAGTTTGTGTTTTTCTTTTTTTATCTAACAATAGCAACACTGGAGAACAACGCATTCTTTTATGCCAAAGTAGGACACTTTTAGAAAACAGATTTATAGAAAGTTCAGGTAGTTTTAGATGGTTGTTTTCATAGCACTTCCAGTAGCTGTGTACCATAATGTCTATTTAAAGGGGAACTCCACACAAACCTAACTTAAGCTTTCGGAAAAGTTAACATAATTTGAAGCAATTTTGCAATATACATGAATTAAAAAATATGCAGAATTTTCACGATTTGTAATGGTTTGGAACGGTTCCCTAAGCCTAGCCCCCTGCTCTCCTGCTGATCTGTCTGACTACTTTGCTGAGCTGGCTGACTACTGTTACTTTGTATCAACAGCCATCTTTCCTTATTCTGCATCCTCCAAACCCCACAATTCCCTGCACACATGATTTCAAAGAGGAACAGAACATCCCAGTGCAATGCATTGTGGGTTATGTAGTTCCTGCATGCTGTCTGTAAGCTGTGGAGAAGTTGTTACAATTTATAACATCAGTTTTAGTCCCTCCTTCCCTGCCAGGATTTCAAATGATGCAGAAAGAGAAGAACTGTTAAACAGCTGGATTTCAGCATAACTTTTTGAAGGTAACTGTGATGGGTATATTATGCATTTCTGTGTTATGTGGTCCTCTTTATCAAATTTTGGTTTGGAAGCTGGCATTCCCCTTTAAAATAGTGAAACAAATAAAATAACAATAACTAAAATAAGGAATAGTTGCTGACATCATCTTACAGTTTTGAAGAACAGAAAAATAAAGTTCATGCAAAAGGCATTAAATCTAAAAGGAATAATGTCTGTCCTGACGAACCAGCCCGAAATTCTTTCACAAAATCCATTAAACCTAAAAGTGATGAAAAGTGCCCTCAAAATGAATAAGGCTTTTTAGGCATATTAAGGATCCCAGTCAAGTTTAGAGGCTATGAACCTTATCAATGGCATCAAACTTCTCATTAAAATTTCAGGTGTATACAACCCTAGTTAGACACCCTGCTATTAATGGTACACTTCTTACAGCATATGTTTTACAATTTTCATTCATTTTCTTCATCTCATTCTTTGCGTTTTGAAAAACACACATAATAATACACAAAAAAAAAGCTCTTTGGGTTTACCAACTGCTTTATCAGTATACAACCCTGGGATAAAGATCCTATCTCATTTCATACATCACACAAATTGTTGTTGTTAACATTTATAACTTTGACTACAATGGCAGATTTGTTTTTTATATTTTAGATATAGAAGCATATATTTCTACTAGTGATGGGCGTATCTGACTCGTTTCACATCGCCAAAAATTCGCCAAAATGTATAGAAGTCTATAAGCCTCAAAATTATTTTGCAGCCCATCAATTTTTTTTTTGTTGCGTGACAATTTTTTTTACACATTGGAGTCTATGGGCATCCTTTTTGCTGCGAAATGTGGCCAAAAAAATTGGGCTTATCCATAATATCTACCATTCTTTTATATCTGCAGTTATTTTGTCCACGTTTCTTCTCATTTTACCTGTACCACTAATGACACCTGTCAAAGGATGGGGAGTTACATCCTGATGAAGGGTGGGTGTTCCCCCCCGAAACGTTGATGTTTGGTGGCTGAATAAAAGGGGATATTCCCCGACTGCATTAATCAGTGTGTGTGCGGATCCATTTCTTATACACATTGGGGAGTTACATAGCCATAGCTGTTATTAAAAATATACTTTTCAGACCTGCATTAAAATATACCACATGCCCAGGGCTTTTTTTGGTTCTAAGTATCTGTTTTCAGATTTGGGCAAATCCAAAATCTTTTTCATAAAGTCAGGTTCGACTCCCGTACTAAATCGAATGGTAAGGAAGGGTTAAAAAAAATGCACCTGCAGCATTTCAATTTTCTTCTTCATCCCATTATTTTAAGGATTCGGGCAGGCACTTGGGTTCCAATCCAAATCCTGGTCAAAAAGGTAGAATTCTGGCCAAATGTTGAAACAAATCCTAGTTACCGATCTTCGATGTTAAAAGTATCTCTAAGTCCCAGAAGAGTTCAGAAGAACATTAATCAGTGCTGTCATCACCAATCCAATGAGAGATGATGTATACTACCAACCATTTCATCTCCCTTTCTTAGCTTGCATTGTTTTTCGCTTTAGCTTGGATGAAAATTATTCTTGGTGTTAACTGTGTTGCATGACTATAAATGATGCTGAATGGTGGTATACATATCAATTTATATGCAAATGATTTCTTCCAATCAAAAATGGCTTATAGGGCATCAAGGAAAATGAAAACTTTAAAAGCACAACTTGACTCCTTGGAAAAGGATTCAGCCATTTGCATACATACTACAAGCGCTGATCATTGTTTGCACTTTCCTACTTAAATATAATTTGTGTGCTACAAGCCAATTGATTCACAGCTGAACTTTTTCTACTGCTGGTTATATAGTTGGGTTCAAAATGATGGAGGCAGTAACTCCTTACAGGCATTACTGATTACTTGTTTTATTATCTTTATTTCTATATATCAATGTTACATTTATAAAATGCTCAGCAGATATTTATTTTCCTTCCCCTGTACTGTACCAACCCTTTATTACTTAAGAATTTATTTTCCGCACTGAAGTGATAAATTCGATAAGGGGGATATAAATGTCAGAATTTTTTCTTCCCCAAAAAATCAAATACTGACAAACTAACACCTCTTTCAATCTGATAAATATGTCAATTTTTTAAATAAAATAAAACAAGTAATATATCGTATAATTTGATTATAATTACTAGGGGTGCTAAACATTTGGCAACCTGCGCTGGCTATACCATTGCATGTGCTTTAATGAGGTAGTTCACCTTTATATACATTTTTGTATAATGTAGAAATTGATATTCTGAGAAAATTTGCATTTGGTATTCCTTTTTAATTTTTTAAGTAAGTTATTGAGCTTTTTCTTCATGCTGCTATGTAGTAATTGTCTGTATTAATATTTAATCAGCCTTATATTGTGACATTTCTATTCTATGTGTACTGTATATTGTGAGTGGGTCCCTAAGCTCAGTAAGTGACAGCAGCACAGAGCATGTGCAGTGAATCAGTAGAAAAGAAGATGGGGAGCTACTGGGGCATCTTTGGAGACACAGATCTTTACTGCTAAAAGTCTGTGGTTGCCTTGGGCTGGTACAGATACCCAAAAACTACAAGACATGTACAACATTTCAAACTTACTTCTTTAGTTAAGCAAAACCAGCCTATTGGGTTTATTTCATGTGTACGTGACTTTTTAAAAGACAATGGTAGGAAGATCCAAATTAAGGAAAGATTCATTATCTAGAAAACCCCAGGTCTCAAGATTCTAGATGACAGATCCCATGCCTGTAATGGGTTTCCAGATAATAAACCCGATAATTGTTATGTATGTGTTTTTCTGAAAAGCTGCAGAAAATGAAGTTTCTAAAGTAATATTTGCACACAGGCATTTCATTGTATTCCTATGCAGTGCCATCACATGGGAATGCAAGAGTAAATGGGCCCCTTTCTCTCTTTGGGCACAACTGTGACATGTAGTGTAACAGCCATAAAGCTGTAAAGCAAATGAGTTACTGGCAATTTAGATTTCTATTATTGTAAATATAATGCAGAGCTCTAAATTGCTCATCACAGACTGCTACAAAAACTCTTTCCTTGGCCTTCTTCCTCCCCTCACTCATTGCACCTTATTTGTATCTTTCTTTGTACTAGCAGACAATGGACATTTTTCAGGGTTATTTTCATCTATTTTTCCCATATTTGTTCATTTCCTTTAGAAAAAATTGCTGCAACTTTCCGGTTTTTACTTTTATTAACTTCCATGATTCCCTTTGTGCAGCATATAAACCGATAACTCAGTGTTTATGTACAACACTCAGAATTATTATGGTTTATATCTGCAAATACAGCCTCAACTAAGCATGAAATGAAAGCGCAGCATGTAAATGAGGTTTGCTTATATGTTTCCTCCAGTACTAAAAGCATGCTTTCTGAGTTTCTTTATTTAGTTAAAGAGAAAGTAAATACAAATTGTTCTTCCATAAAACAGCATGTTGCAGCATTTACAGCAGGAGTTTGTAACATAATGAAATCTCATTAAGTATTTACTGTCAGGCAGTTAATGTACCTGGTCCTTAATAGACCTTAGAAGACTTTGTTAAATGCTGCATTCAAAATACAGAAACCCTTAATTCCTGGCCTTCATAAACGTGCCAGTGTCCTGCTGATAAATGCAATATTGATTAAGAACATCAGAAACAGCTCAGAAATACTACAACCTGCAGACATTATGATTAGATGTTGTTTGTAATTGTAAAGTTCAGCTACATCAATTATAATTCAAGTTCAAGTATATACACGTATACACATAAAAATGTATACATACATATACATGCAGGTATGGGGCATATTATGCAGAATGCTCAGGACCTGGGGCTTTACAGATAACTGATCTTTCTGTAATTTGGATCTTCATACCTTAAAGGGCATGTAAAGTCTAAAATAGAATAAGGCTAGAAATGCTGTATTTTGTATACTAAATATAAACATGAACTTACTGCACCACAAGCCTAATCAAACAAATAATTTATGCTTTCTAAAATTGGCTACAGGGGGTCACCATCTTGTAACTTTGTTAAACATCTTTACAAGACTAAGACTGTGCACATGCTCAGTGTGGTCTGGGCTGCTTAGGGATCGTCATAAACAAAGATGCTTGAGTTCTGCATGGCTGGGAAGTAAGCCGGGGGCTCCCCCTGCTGTTCATAAGTATGATTGTTTCCCTGCTCAGCAGTTAGGGACCATCTGACAATTCCTATCCACAGCAGTAAATTAAGGGAGAATTTTACTACATACAGTCAGGTTTCTTATAAAAATGGTACTGAAAAGAAAGCAGAATACCAAGTGAGAGAAAGGAGTAACAGGAATACCTAAACACAAGTTCTGAAACAATCAGATGGCAAGACAGTCATATGGACTTTATATCAGGTCACACCAGCAGTAAGTCAAAATACAACAGAAGTGTGTGGGTAAGAGTGGGTAAGAGCCACAGATCAACTTAAAGGGATACTGTCATGGGAAAATATGTTTTTTTTCAAAACGCATCAGTTAATAGTGCTGCTCCTGCAGAAATCTGCATTTTTCAAAAGAGCAAACAGATTTTTTTTATATTTAATATTTTATATTTTATATTTAATTTTGAAATCTGACATGGGGCTATACATATTGTCAGTTTCCCAGCTGCCCCCAGTATGTGACTTGTGCTCTGATAATCTTCAGTCACTGCTGTACTGCCAGTTGGAGTGATATCACCCACCTCCCTTTCTCCCCCAGGAGCCAAACAACAGAACAATGGGAACCAGACATAAGATAACAGCTGCCCATCTGGTAAATCTAAGCACAGCACTCAATAGTAAAATCCAGGTCCCACTGGGACACATTCAGTTACATTGAGTAGGAGAAACAACAGCCTGCCAGAAAGCAGTTCCATCCTAAAGTGCTGGCTCTTTCTGAAAGCACATGACCAGGCAAAATGACCTGAGATGGCTGCGTACACACCAATATTATAACTAAAGAAAAATACACTTGCTGGTTCAGGAATGAAATTTTATATAATAGAGTGAATTATTTTCAGTGTCAAAAGTGTCATTTAGAAATAAAAAGTACACCAAAAAAATCATGAAAGAATCCCTTTAAAGGCAGATAGTGTCTCATTTTGCCGTCTTTGCAATATAGAAAACCACAGAAAATATTAAATAAACATATAAAGCTGTAAGGTCTCATTTAGTCCTCTTGGAGCTACAGTGTGCAATTTAAAAATCCACATGCTCCCACATCTCATTAGGGCAGAGTCTCTATCACCTCCTTGTCTCAGTGGAAGTAAGTGATCGATTAGCATGTGTCTAAACTGTGCAAGTTTGTGTCCGGCTTTAAAAAAGTGTTTCACAATGGGCTAGTCTGCCTTTCCCTATGATTGCACTATTATGATTGTTTATTCTCTCCTGGTAGGCTGTGGAGCCTTTACCCACATATGCCAAGCCACATGGACACCATGTTATATAAACCACGTAAGTGCTAGTGCAGGTTAGTCTATGCTGTATATGGTATTTGCGTCCTGAGTGAGGGGGTGACAAAAAGTGCTTCCTTGTGCCATATTATTGAATGTCAAACAGCCAGAGCACTTATAACAACCTTTTTTTTCGTGCACAGCAGCTTTAAAATAAACATCAACCACTAGCAGTTAATCTGCGTCTGTAGTGCTCTCCTCTTTTACAACTAATCACATATGCAACAGATGGCCGGTACATCTACTCCTAGAGGATAGAAGCACTCATTTACTGCCTGGAATTGGCTGAGCGCAGATTCATCTACTCTATACGAACCTTTTTTTTGCGTTGGGAACTGAGCCAAGTGTGTCCTCTAGTCTTGTTAGATAGCACCAAGCCCTTCGTCACTAGTAAATCAACCAAGCTCCTAGAGCGTCTATAGGCCACTATTTGTTTTCCAGATGTGTTTATGGTAGTGTAGTGCCTGTCCTTACAATTTTCTATCTGTTATTTAAACAGTTTTAAGTAAAGCAGTAGAGCGTGTGCTGCAAAAAGTCCCTGTAGTTGGTCTATCAAGTCCATGAGTAGTCATAAATATACCTTGGAGAATGAGTGAATAGATCTTGTATTTATCTGTATTGCCAAGTAGTTGCATTCTAGACAGTAGAAGATATAATGGTTTCCCATTTGCACTAAACAATACAACTATTTACTAAGTATTAGCACCCCATTAGTGGTATATATCTTAAATGTCCTAAAATGACCAGTTAACTGAACTTAGGGACAGTCTCGCAATATAGACTGTATGGCGTAGGCAGAGTCAATGCCTTCAGTCATCTCATGACACAAAATCTTATGCTTACTTCTCGCAACCCAAATAAGAAATTCAAGCAGAGTCCATGATGGATATGAAAGGCCACAGCTTTATTTACACAATTAACATTGAACAGCAACATCTTTTTTTATTCAACAGTGCAATACTGAATCATATCCAATACTAATTCCTAAAACTTAGGAGTGCTTGCCAACCAGAGCTCCATTGCAGTGAACGGACCATGCACCATGCCAGCCTCCAGGTGCAGCCACACTCCGATGGGCAAGTGAGAACAAGTAAGCCTCATTCCTCACTGTTACCTTCTGGGATCAATACTCAAGGAGGTACTGAGTCAAACTCTACCTGCAAGGAATATGAGCCCCTGCAACCTGGAAAGCGTTCCCTCCTATTTCCACACAGCTATGATTAAACCAACAAACTTTACACCTCAATAGAGTGGCTGGAGGGAGGATGTTACTTCTGCGATGTGAAACGCAAGAAGGAAGCGTAACTGCTTTCAACACCGTTATCCCTAATCACTCCTCCCCCCATGTAGGCTAGCCTTAATCTCTCTTCTCACTAACTCCCTTTCCTTAATCTTTTTCTGTTTGGGGTGTTTAATATAAAATTTTAAAATAGTCCCAAAATGCCTGGTAAGTAATTCATTCAGATTCCAGTTACATGCAGCCTTGAAACCAGCGCAGTTTGCATTAGAATTAATTTCAATGTCATATTTTGCTTGATGATCGTTCAATGAATAAAATACAGCATTTCTAGCCATATTTGTTTTTTAGCGTTTAGTTCTCCTTAAACTGGGCTGAGTATAAAATACTGTGTTTTCTCACTCACCATGACCTGACTGATTGAATACAGAAGCTAGTGCCTCCATTTACTTTTTTTTTGCCAACTTTTAAAGTGTTTTGTTGGATATTTTTCAAAGCAAACCTAAAAAAATCTCCAAATATGTAGAAACGGCTAAAACATCTTCCCAAGCTCTGCTAATAATCTACTCATACATGTACAAAAAAATATAAAATAAAAAAAGCACTTTCTTTTGCCGTGATTTTTTTTCATAACCATTATTTTTTTTTTTACGTAAAGAAATAAAATGGAAAGTGGCCTCTGAGGTGACATTGAAGCTGCCTTTTCTATATATACTAAAAACAGTCACTTTATTTACCTGCAAAGTTTTGAGACTAACAAATTATTCTATTCTGCCAAAAGATGCAAGAGTATGTGATTTTAATGATGCCATTAAAATAATCCCTGGCTGGTTATGATAAATGATGGATCAGAATAAGCACTTTCAGTGTAATATGTTACGGATGACTTGCACCATATTGAAAGTTAATGTAAATTCTTAATTGGAACCTAAAAAAAAAAGTTCTATAGCCCAATATGGAGATAATACATTCAATACTGCATACTCATAGTTTGATTAGGTGATATAGGTTTCTTCCTGTTTGTTCCCCAGCAAAACTTTTCTATAGTATAAAACCAAATGGTTAAGACACTGCAATTTTTTATAAAGCTTGAAAATTGATGGCCACTGGTAGAGTATGACATAAAAAGCTACAAACACTTTAAAATGCCAATAAGAATCTGTGTAAGGACACGTGTTTTTTGGGAATGCTAAGAGAACGTACCAAAATTATTTTACTAATGGGTAGTTTGAATATTAAAGAATTATTGATGGAGCATTGGGCACATTTTAATCATGGGTTGATGTAGGCATACAGTACCATTATACAGTTTAACATCCCCTTATTTTATATTTTCCAGATTTTATGTTTTTTTTTTATAGTCCTTGCATGTTCCAATGCATTGTCTGGCTTACAATTTTTTGCATGAATTTACTGCACCACAAGCCTAATCAAACAAATGATTTATGCTTTCAAAGTTGGCTACAGGGGGTCACCATCTTGTAACTTTGTTAAACATCTTTGCAAGACTAAGACTGTGCAGATGCTCAATGTGGTCTGGGCTGCTTAGGGATCGTCATAAACAAAGCTGCTTGAGTTCTGCATGGCTGGGAAGTAAGGCGGGGGCTCCCCCTGCTGTTCATAAGTATGATTGTTTTCCTGCTCAGCAGTTAGGGACCATCTGACAATTCCTATCCACAGCAGTAAATGAGGAGAGAATTTCACTGCATACAGTCAGGTTTCTTATAAAAACTGTACACATTTTTTAATTAAAGTAGATTGGAGATAGGTTTCTTTTTCATTAAAGTAAAAATGGGATTTTATTTTTTTGCCTTTACATGCCCTTTAATTTCTACAAACAAGCCCAGATTCATATTAATTACTGATTCTAGATGCTATCTTCTATCTTTGGTAGACCTTGAATAACATTTGAAGGAAAAAAACTTTATTTTCCCAATTAGATCATTTGATGTACTGTGTGTATGAAGGCAGCATGCTGCAACTGAGAATGTACAGCTTTTTGAAGGTTCGCTTTTAAAGTCAAATACATATAAAAGCAGCAATGCGATAAAGTAAACTGGTAATCTAGTGTAAATTGACTCAAGGTCAAGGAAATGGAGAACTGAGCATTAAAGCAGGAAACCCACACACACAAATGTAGCTAAACAGGACAACAGTTCACATCAAGAGGGTTATTTATTAAAACACTCTTTTTTTAGTTTTTTAGTGAAAAAACTTACATTTTCAGAGAAAATAAACTTAAAGATTTACTTGCCCTGAAGCTGCTAAATGCCTTGAAGCTGCTAAAAATACTCCTTCTAAAACCTGTCAAATTCATGTAAAAGTCAATGGCAGCTTTCCCTTTAACCATTTAAAGATGTTTTTTAACCTTCATGAATTTTGGGAGTTTTGAGGTTTTCGACTCTGTTTTCCACTTGAAAAATGTGTACATTGGGTTTTCCGAGTGGCAATTCCATAAAATCATACGATTCGAATTGAAACTCGAATTTTTTTAGTTTTTTTTTGAAACTCGAAAAACTCAAAGTTGAGTCTATTGGACCCAATTTAAGATTGTTGAGTCTTTGTGCTCAGGCATTGAATATTACAATCAATCTTAGTTCATTCTTTGCACAATAACCAGTCTATAACCATCCAACAAAATGCCTGTATTATGGTCAGTGAAGCAACGTTACTGTTGATGCAGTCTTGCAATCAGGAAATGACATGATATATCCCGATCCTGAATTGTTATAACACTTAACAGTTCACAGTTCTTTCAGCAAAAGAACACAACCAATTGCCAGCCCTTTTCCTAAAGTCCCACATCTTAGTGGACATTTTGTAGAACATACTGTCTATAGCCTCCATTTAGATCATGACCGATTTCCCCCAATTATTCTAAAATCCTTCCAACATTCCTTATCCTTTGTCCCCTTTTGTCACTTGTTATTGAAATCAGTCAGATATATTTCACCACAACGAAGTAATCTCTGGAAAATAAAGGTATGGAAATAGTCCTTATTCCCCCAAATTGCCTTTTTCTGCCTCTACTCAAATAGAAATGCATTTAATCTGAGAAGCTGTTTCTCTGAAGATTAATTTTCAGTCTGTTTAAAAATTTGTTTATGATTTATAGCATTTTGTATCAGGTGTAAATGGTTCCAAATAATTATGCAAATTCTCAGCTGTGTTATTTGTTTTCAGTCTTCTTCACATGAGGTTAATAATGCATTTCATTAGGTTGTTGGAACAATCATCAAGAACGGTTCCCCTCTTCTATTAAATTTATACAGAAGGCAAACTTGCAATACCTTGCAATCAGATTCTAATTGTTTTTCTTTTCTCTATATTGAGCTATTGCTGCTTATCCACATGGGGTAAAAAAATACTGTAGGACTGTACTTGGCACATCGGTGACCACCTACTTTAATTTCTTCAATGTACAAATGAAGGACAAAAGATCCATACAGTTTTATGTTCTCACCCTGCAAAATACAGTTCATGATAAGGGTTGCCACCTGGCCATTATTTTACCGACCTAGCCAGTAAAAATGATGGTTGATCCCATTGTTATTAATAAGGTAAAAAGATAAATATATAGAAAGGCCGGTATTTTTTTCCAGAAAAGTTGGCAACCCTATTAATGATGGAAGTGAGAAGTGATGATAATGTATATCGGAGGACTTCAGGTGATGATTCTGTGCATTTCAATAGAGCAGGTAAGATAGGATTTGGGAGCAAATTACTGACAGCAGGTGACTGACCTGTTAATGTTGAGTTGACATGTGTGCCCGGACACCCGCCACAACACTCTATATTAACAGTTCAATAAATATATTTGGAAAGAGTCAAGAAGCAGGACTACGCTGCAATAAAATGCATTACATGCGCCAACACTATAGGTGTCATGTACAATGCCACTCACAGCAGGAAAAGTGGATAAAAAGACAACAGTAAGTCCTTTTTTTTGCACTTTTCTCACTGCAAATGGCATTGTACACAATGTCTGGACTTGTATGTCCTCTTGGCCAAACACTGATCATTTTGATATGAATAATGCAAGAAACAATAATATATATTGTCAATATTAATCTCTATTTGTTTGCCATTTGTTTCCATTATGGATATAAGACAAGCATATTCTTTAGCATTTTTAAAAATAAACTTTAAATAAAGCTTACACTTCTACTGTTAATATTGAGAGAGTGTTGATCGCTGTCGATGATTTTGTGTGTGAGACTCCCACCACAGATTCTGTTATTCTGCTTCTATATGACCCAATATTGTTGACATTCATTTCTGTCAAAAATAAATTCACCAGGGAATTCCCTTGCTCCACTCTGTCCATGGTACCTTCAGCAATAATACCAGGAAGATCCATGGTTGCCCAATAACTGGATATATATTGTAATCGCAACATTACAACCTTGATAACTGTCTGGGGTAAACATTTATCCTCAGAAGTAAGTATTGAATATTAGAGGGCATCATTGATTGGTTTGTTGAAAAGTGGTTGGAATAATAATTCACTCATTTACCTGTGCCCATTGGTGATTGTTTGACATAATTCCACCAGCATGCCAACACTACAACCAACCATGTAATCTCATTACAATTCCATCACAATTGTTATAGAACAACCAGCAGCCAACAGAAAGAGCTGTTAGGAGCAAATAATTCATCTATACACGTAGAGGTAGCTATTTAACACTGTTCAATATTACAGGCACCGCCTATTACCATTGTTTTGCTTGAGAATAAGGTGGTGGGCACAAGGCACATCACTCAGTCTAACAGAGCAGACAGACAGATTATTTATATATAAGTCACTGAGGACACATGTTAAAAGGATCAGTGATGGGCATAGGGAAGCGGGTATTGCAGACATATAAAACAAAATACAATTTGTTAACACTAAAGGTAAATATTGCTGCATGATTAATCTTTTCCCTATACATAAAAAATGCATATTTCTGTTACGCTATAGCTTATTCATAAAAAAAGTCTCATTGTCCAGATTTTACTTTCCCCTGCTTATATTCTGTGACCTTGTGGGAGGATGGAGAATAATTACAGCAGATGGCTTGTAAATAGACCAATATTAAACTTACAACCTTAGAGCATGAAATCTAACTAAAAGGATGGTGCAATTACATAGCAAAGCAGATGCAAAGCCATTAATGGCAGTCAACAAATGTGAGGCCTGTGTTTCTTTTATATTCAACAGAACATCAACATGAAACAAAATACTTTTTATGCAAGTGCTCTCTCTGCAGGTTTTTCTTTTTAAGTCGGTCCAAAAGATCACTATCAAAAGTTTTTTTTTTCCATGTGGTGGAGCTTTTAAGTGTAAGAAATTCATCTTGTGGGTTATTTTCATGTAAGTGTTACTAGAGAATAATTTCAGGAGCATCTGCTATCGTCGATAATGTCATGTGTATTACAGTAAAAGTATGTGCACAGTTAAAATGCAGTAATTCAATTGAATGCAATAAACTGGGACCTTGTTAACTAACTGAGCTAATGCACAAGAAAACACACATCATTGCTGTTCCACAATGCAACATTTCACCCTTAATGCCAGTGTAATAAGTGTTGAAATTGGCAAAAAAAATTGTACAGAATACAACCATTGGCGAATAAATATGCACCGTGTAAACTTTATAAATGACCCCAATGAGTGTGGGCAGTAGGGAGTGGGAAAGAAGGGGTCTGGGGAGGGATCTTTGTGTGCTGGGCTGAGATTACAGATAACGTATCCCATACCTATACATGAAATCACGGGCCACTACTTAATATTTTTTTTTTTGTTCACTACTTACTATGTTCCTGTTTGTAGAAATTGCACCCTATATGGATAGAGTCTTGGATTAGTAAATCAGTGAGAAGTTTAGGTAAATGCAGTGGTAAGATTGCAAGGAAAGACTTAAATGATACTCCGCTGTAATGTGAACATGAAGACATGGACCAGAGGGTTAAACTAAAATATAGATCATTATTCAATAAGTCATGGATGCCCCAGGCCTCCTGCTCAGTTAGGACTCCAGAGGGCCAACTTTATTGAGCACCTTTACTGAAAAGATGCTAGAAATATGTTAAGCCCTTGAGATTTACAACTGATAATGAAATTCAAGACACAAATCTAGATGAAATTCCCACATGCATTAGTTCTACTTCACACTCTATACATGCATTTTCAGATAACAGCATCACTTGTTTTTTTCTTGTCCAATATGGCTCTTAATAAATACAATTTCTGTATTTTTCCCGTTAGTGCTCTCTGCATCAACATTTATTATGTGTCTAATGGTTACTGCCGAGGTGAGTGCTTTGCGTAAGTTTTGTGCGATATAGAAAAAAGGAGGACTAATGGCAGCAGCCCTTGTATAAATTGAGATAAGACATAACAACTTACTAACTATTCAAGTGTACATACAAGAAGAATATGCACAATTTAAGCGGAATGTCATAGAGAAGGAATGTGGCCATATACAGTTACTACAGCAAATGGATCAGTATTCTACATGATAATGTTTGTTCTTTACTCATTGTTATGTATTATGGCTGTCAGATTTTCTCTGGAAAAGATTATATCTATAGCCATGACTTTAACAAAAGATATGTATAAGCAGAATTCGTTTAACAAGCTATCTGACATGTCTATTTTTCTAGTTCAAGACTGCATCTCTCCAGTCTGAGGCCAATCACTTTCCATTCTTTCTTTAATAAATGCCTCCTGGCAATGCACATCCTCTTAAAATAAAAGCTGCTTGCTAATTTTCAGCCTGGCCAAGAAAGGAGTAGATGGAGACAAATAAAGTCTAGCTACAGTATAAGTGATACTGTTGGTAGATGCAGGTTTAACAAACCAAGATGTACATTAGTTAGCCTTTGAAACTCTTTTTTTGCAAGTATCAAGAATATATTACATTGTCATTTAAGTCTATTCTATCACCGTACAGAGATGTGTAAACAAGCCCCAATAGTCCATTCAAAATAAAGTAAAAAAGTTGAGATTCACAAACAGAGAGAGATGACTATATAATAAAGCTTCAATTTTTAATTTACTATTTTTTTGGTCTGATCAATATGTGAGTTTGCCAGTGTGCCCGGCACCAGCACTTATGCATTTTGTATACGGTTTCTTCCCCATTTTCCTGTTTCTCTGCCCTTTTGGGGTTCAACCAACCCCCAGCTTTCCTGTCAAGGTATCCACATTGAGGGTTCCTCATCTAGCCCCCCTTTCACAGTTCATAAAGACTCCAGCTCAGTCAAGAACTTATTTTGTGTTTTCCCTATCTAGCCCCCATTTCACTGTCCTTGTTTTAATTCACCCCCTTCTCACTAACACAGGTATCCACTTTGGGGGTTACCCATCTAGACCTTATTTAATGCTTCACCTAGACCCCAACTTACCCACACTAGGCACCTGCTTTGGCTCCCCCTGCACTACTACTACTTAGCCCCCAACTAGTCTACCTAGGCATGCCTATGTCTTGCTAGGAAGTGCCAAATTAAAATCTATTGTCGTATTGTCATATAACTGCACCAAAGAAAGGGCTTCCTGCTGCTGTTTTACTTGGGAAATTCTGTTATCTGTATGGGTGACCTAGAACGTGCATATAGATATAGCACAGAATGGCGATTATGTATTTTTTATGGTTGTACATGCTTCATTGATGACATGGCCCTATATTTGTCAGTCACCAAGGTCAAAGATCCTATAGTAGAAAATTACATATTACTTTAATCACCATGTGGAAATTAGATTGGCTCCTCACAAGGATCTAAAGATAAATGATTATAAACAGGATTCAAAACAGAAAACATCTAATTTATGACTCTTAGATATATGAGTAACCTTAAATCAATTGTGAAATGACTCTTTGTGTTTTCTTATATTAAATTAGAGAATTATCTGGAAAATGGAGAACTAGTTCTTGTTCTTTTTCATTTAACCTGAATAATGCAACTGAATAATGCTTTATATCTCTCAGTCTTTGGAAACTGGTTTGAGAACAATAAACCACTGTGGTTTAGCTTATACAGTTTATGATGAGTTTGGATGTAATCTTCTATAGGCATGTCTGCAGCAAATACAACCCTGTATTTGCTGCATTTATCCATTCATGCAACTCTCACAAGTAACACCTGTTTCTAGGAGTTGCATGACACATTGGATAATCCTATCACAGTAACTAAACAAAATCTGTGTGTTTCAGATGTCACCTCTCTATAGAGTTACAATTTGCCATTGTGATTGGATTAGTGGAAGTGTTTATATGATGAGGACTTCCCACACCAGTCAGTTGAACTGAAGAAGCTGCTCAGATAATTAGTGAAACTACCCATACTAAACATGTAGGATTATTTTATTCTGTCTTTCCTCAGTGTTCCAGAAACACACACTAGAGAAAATATACAACTAGAAAACTAAGAAACATAAGGAAACATGCATACCTACTGTTTAATATAATGTTAAACTATTGAATAGTTTCATTATAATATGTCAAAGTAACACCAGCCGCTAGAAAACAGTTTGAAAACATCACCATACTGTAGGTCAACAGCTTCATTTATCAAAGATGGGGTAGCTCTCCCAAAATGGAATACCTGGAAAGCCAGGGTCAGAACTAGGTGTAGGCAGTGAAGCACGTGCCTTGAATGAAGTGTAAGAGGGGATTATTGACACATTAACAATAGAGAGGGACCACCCATGCTGACCAGGGGATAGTAAGATCTGGAGTGGCCATAGGGACCAAGAAGGGAAGACCAAGAGGAAAGTTGTGCAGATGGATTGGCAGGAGGAGGAGGTGTGAGCTGGCAAGCAGGACACTGGCACAGGGCACTACTACTTAGACCGGCTCTCTTACAAATGTAGAAAAACCTATATTTACAATTAATGTGGGTTGTACCTACAGATCCCCTGGAACATCCCCTGATGTCCACACTTGGAAGCACAGGGGACCACAAGGAACCCTGGGAAGCCTGGTACTTACTGGCTGCCTGTGACAAAAAGTTCAGAGCCCAATTTATACAATCACATGGTGGGTCTCATGACACAAAAACATCATGACTGAGGGTTCATTCCTTTGCTTTTTAGTATTGTAGCCCATGAAACACATAGCTAGCCCTGTAGAAAAATGCTATGCAAATGTAAATAATGTAAGTCAATTTCCAACATTCCAAGAAAAGAACAAATACATTTTAAACCAACATAATAAGATAACAGTTTATATTTATCATTTACCCTTAATAGTTTCTGTCTTCACAGTTTATCATGTATAAGGATACAAAAAACATGCATTAATCTTTACGAGGGACTACCACAAACATATTCTCACTACAAATGGAGAAATAATATCAACATTCTACAAAAAGAAAATACATTCTCTTTTTTTTTTTTCCTTGAGCGTGTCATCTTGGGAAATGACAACGTGGTGAAGCATTTTAATGAACTGAAAGAGCAATCATTTTCTTTAAAATATATTAGAAATAGTAGATGCCACAATCTGAATAATAAATAAAACATTTTTAAAGCTTATAAAAACAACAAAAATATACTTATCATGCTCATTATATTGTCCCACAATATTTAAAGTAATTTAATGACCTACAGTGGAATGGAGATTAAATGGTCAAAAGTGCAAAATGATGGGGTACAAATGGATATTTTTTGTGTAGAAAAACAAACAAAACCCTTCATATGGGCCCATAACAAGATTAAATAAAGTTAGGGCACCACAGGCTGTATGTTCAATGATTAAGTAGACATCAGGGTCCACCCCAGTCTGAGGGTGTAAAGCACAACTGAGAATAAAGATGTATAGTGGTTTTCCAAAAAATTCAAAAAGAGGAGTATATTAAAGGACAGATTTATCAAAGGTCAAGTTTCTGTTTACCTCATATGAACTTGAATGACCTCAAACTGGAATGGTATCTTATGTATGGAAAAACTTGAACGTCTAAAATTAAAACTAATATAACCGACCCGAAAGCTCGAATGCAATTCGAATGCAATTCATCAGAAAAGCTTTTAACAAGTGGGTCAATAGGCCTCTGCCATAGATTTCTACATGACCTCAGCAGGTATAGGTGGTGACCAATCAAATTCGAGTTAAGGTATAATAAATCTCAAATTTGAATTCGAGTTTGGATTTTTCCCAACTGGAATTTGTGAGTTTTGACCAAAAATTTAACTCGAAAATTCGAAATTCAATAATAAATATTCCCCTAAAAGTATAAAGTCATTTTGTAGGACAAAAAAAGAGAATGACTTAATTCTCTTTTTTGTCCTGATAAATGGCTTTATATATTTAATATACTCCGCTTTTTTTTAATTTTTTCGAAAAAAAACCACTAAACATATTTTCTGTGTATTCTAAGCTTCTGACTAAACATAACATCACATAAAAGCAGTTAAACTTTCAAAAGACATTGTCATTGTGAAATCTCAGATTGCTTTGTCATAAGTGAAGCATCAATCTGTATCTCTAACTCAGGTGTCAGTGTCATATGCCTCCCCCCAGGATGTTGTTATTCATGTACATTATTCATTTCTACACACAACTGCCTTAAAGAAAAAGGAAAGCTACAGAGACAGTTTATTGCCAATAGATTAGCCACCATGGTGCAAGCTAGAACACTATATAGAAGCTCTCTCTGTTTGTTTAGGATAGCAGCTGCCATATTAGATTGGTGTGACCTCACTTCCTGCCTGAGTCTCTCCCTTCTCGCTCATAGCTCTGGGCTCAGTTTACAGCAGGGAGGGGAGGAGTAAGGGGTAGAGGAGCAAACTGAGCATGCTCAAGCCCTGCCCTGGGCTGAAAAGCTGAAAGAGAAAGTCTGATACAGAAGCCCATGTGTACACAATAGAAGGAAAGAAATGCTGTGTTTCTTTTGACAGAGGACTCAGAGCAGCATTACTTTGAGGGTTTACTGGTGTATTTATATAGACCTTCCTGATAAAACTTACTTAGTTTTAACCTTTCCTTCTCCTTTGAACAGTTAGTAAACAGTTTGCACCCATTTTCTCTTATATACATTTGATACTATATTAAACTTGGCTAGTGAATCCTTGACCCAATGAGGGTTTTTAATGTAATGACAGTGGACTCTTATTTTTGACATGCTTGCTTCTTTTTCATTACAAAAAAAAGTAAATTTTTTACAGTGCAATTAAGCTATATTTATATATATATAGAGAGATATAAATCTCTTAATTACGGAAGAGCACTGGGGCCAGAAAAAAAAAAAATTATGGCGAATTATGACTTTTAAAAGTCCTAATTATGACTTTAAATCTCATAATTATGACTTTTAAACTCATAATTATGACTTTAAAAAGTCGAAATTATGATTTTTAATCTCATAATTATGACTTTTAATCTCATAATTATGACTTTAAAAAGTCGAAATTATGACTTTTAAACTCATAATTATGACTTTAAAAAGTCGAAATTATGATTTTTAATCTCATAAGTATAATCATTTCTCACTAAAGCCAACAATCATTTCTCACTACTAATACTGCTTGATCTCTCAGCCGCATTTGACACTGTAGATCACCCTCTCCTCCTCCAGTCCCTCCAGTCACTTGGCCTTCGTGACACAGCCCTGTCCTGGTTCTCTTCTTACATCACCAATCGTTCCTTCAGTGTCTCCTACAATGGAGTATCATCTTCTCCCCTACCTCTTTCTGTTGGCGTTCCTCAAGGCTCTGTCCTGGGACCATTACTATTCTCCCTCTATACTTCCTCCCTTGGCAAATTAATCAACTCGTATGGTTTCCACTACCACCTCTATGCTGACGATACTCAGATCTATCTCTCATCTCCTGATCTCAACCCAGAACTCCTAACTCGCGTCTCCTCCTGCCTGTCCGCTATCTCTACCTGGATGTCGCAACGCTAATTTAAATTAAACCTCTCTAAAACTGAAATGGTTCTCTTTCCTCCAACTTACACCAGTAGCATCCCCGAAGTATCCATCATAGTTAACAATTCCACTATCACCCCCTCTCCCCAGGTTCGGTGCCTTGGGTTTATCCTAGATTCTGCCCTGTCATTCACTCCTCATATCCAGTCACTTATTAAATCATGTCACTTCCACCTAAGGAACATATCCAAAATACGATCATTTATCACCCAAGACGCTGCCAAAATTCTTATTCACTCTCTCATCATATCGCGTCTAGACTACTGTAACTCTCTTTTAATTGACCTCCCCCCAGAGACTGTCACCTCTCCAGTCCATAATGAACACTGCTGCGAGGCTCATTACACCTCAGCAACCGCTCCTCCTCTGCCTCGCCATTCTGTCAATCCCTGCACTGGCTTCCATTACCTTTCAGAATCAAATTCAAATTAATGACACTGACTTTCAAAGCACTTCATAACTCTGCCCCACCCTACATCTCTGAACTCCTCTCTATATACTCACCCACTTACTATGCTTCTCTACTGACCTACTACTCAACTCTTCTCTCATTACCTCCTCACATGCTCGCATTCAAGACTTTTCAGGGGCTGCACCCCTCCTCTGGAACGCTCTCCCACGGTCTGTCCGACTTTCTCCCAACCTTTCTGCTTTCAAGAAATCTCTGAAAACGCACTTCTTTCGAGAAGCCTACCCTCACTCTGCTTAACTACCAAACGCAACACCACATACAATACCACATTTCTCACCCACTTAATTCGATCTTGCCCACTCCCACACCTTGTGTATTACTACCTTCCCTTTAGAGTGTATGCCTATGCATAGGGCCTTCCTCACCTTTTTGTACCTGTATTGATTGTGATGTTTGTTACTCCATATATTCTATGTAATTCTATGTAATTCATGTGATGTAGTTGTATAATCACATTTACTCTACAGTGCTACGCAATATGTTGGCGCTATATAAATACATGTTAATAATAATAATAATAACTCACATTCTCATAATTATGACTTTAAAAAGTCGAAATTATGACTTTTAGACTCATAATTAGGACTTTAAAAAGTCGAAATTATGACTTTTAATCTCATAATTATGATTTTTATTCTCATAATTATGACTATAAAAAGTCGAAATTATGACTTTTAATCTCATAATTATGACTTTTAATCTCATAATTATGACTTTTAAACTCATAATTATGACTTTAAAAAGTCGAAATTATGACTTATGACCAGAGCACTGGGGCCAGCAAAAAAAAAAATTATGGTGAATTATGACTTTTAATTATGAGATTAAAAGTCATAATTTCGACTTTTTAAAGTCATAATTATGAGTTTAAAAGTCATAATTTCGACTTTTTAAAGTCATAATTATGAGAATGTGAGATAATTATGCGATTAAAAATCATAATTTCGACTTTTTAAAGTCATAATTATGAAATTAAAAGTCATAATTTCGACTTTTTAAAGTCATAATTATGAGAATAAAAGTCATAATTCACAATAATTTTTTTTTTTTTTTGCTGGCCCCAGTGCTCTTCCGTCCTTAACACTCTGTAATGAAGAAATGGTCTGGGTTTTCTGTCAGATTTATGTTTTATTTATGCAGTGTGTCCTGATGCACTTTTTGGAAGCATGCTAATTTGATTCTCTATAAGAAACACGCAAAGCTTCATCCCACTTATCTCATTAATTCAATAATATAACATTTGAAATTGCTTTGAACTCTGTTTTTGACTCGGTTTGCAATATGTGGTATAATCATTCATAAAAAAAAGACTGAAGATCATTTTGGAAAATGTATTCGAGCACAAACTGTTGAATAGTGATTGCATTGTTTGCTACAGCACTATATACTCAAGACCATTATCTAACAAATGGCTTAAATATTTATTGGTGATTGTTTCATTATAAATTTCATTAAGCCATTGTCATATATAACTATTTATGAAGCTTGGCTACCATGCAACAATAACTCTAATCCCTGTCTATCAGATATAAAGAATTTAGGCTGGAAATGCTCCAAATTCTGTTTTGGGCTTCTGTTCTGTCACCACAGCCCTAAAGCTGTTCAGAGATGTAAAGATTTTTAAAAGATCTTTTTGTTTTCGTGAGATCTAGATTATCTTGAAACGATTGTTTAAATATACGATTTGTCCATCAACTAAAAAGACCATTTCAAGCGATATTGTCTAGGTGAAGCCAGGAACACTGAGGGTAGTTGCCTGCTTGGCCCTGCAAACATAGATAGATTTCACTGTGATGATAAAAAATTTTTTAACCTGGCCGATCAATTTTCTGACAGATGTCGGACGAAAAATTGTTAGATACACGATCGTTTGATTCCCACTAACCTCACGATAATTTGACGGATTGGTTGGATTGCACTAAAATCGGTCGTTCAACAAAGAAAAATCTTTGCGTCTTTGGGGACTTGAACAGTGAAGATCTGTGCCTTCCAAGATGTCCCCAGTAGCACCCCATCTTCTTATCTGTTGATTCACGGCATATGTTAAAGGCTGCTCTCAGTCAACTTAGCTTAGGTACCAACTCACAATATACATTATATATTGAATAACGTACCCCCTCTTGTAAAATATAAGGATATTATAAGTTACCGAGGAGTTTCATGACCATATAAAAACACGAGGCCGAAGGCCGAGTGTTTTTATACAGGTCATGGAACTCCGAGGTAACTTCTAATATCCTCATATTTTACAACTGGGGGTACTTTATTTATTATAATACACAAATTTCAGTGAGTGATGAGACAGAAATGACATCAGAACTCACCGTTTATAACTGATGACATCAGAACTCACCGTTTCTAAGGATATAATTTACAAGATATTCATGGCTTTTGTGTATTATATATTTATATATACAGTACAAAAGTCATGATAGAATATTGATTTATAATTAATAGTGATGGGCGAATCTGACCTGTTTCTCTGCCAAAAATTTGAGAAACTGTGAAAAATTTGCCAAAGGCATTGAAGTCTATGGGTGTCAAATTTTCTTTTTGATGCACAACGATTTTTTTCACCCATTAGAGTCTATGGGTGTCTTTTTCACAGGAAAATCTGGAAAAAAACTTTGTTCATCACTAGGGATGGGCTAATTTAACACATTTTGCTTGGCAAAAAATTCGCCACCAGCAAAAATTTGCAGAAATGCATTAAAGTCTACGGGCGACAAATTTTTTTGATGCTTGACTTTTTTTTCTCCCATTGAAGTCTATGGGCGTCGTTTCCAACGTGAAACACAGCGAAAAAATGTGCTCATCACTAGTAATTAATTTGGATTACATGGCACTATAGAAACTAGTGCTAATTAATAGTCATCATTACAACACCTTCCATATAGAACACTGCAGGGGACTTATCTACACAGTACACGTGTGAAGACTCACCCTGGGGGTCTAGTGGTAGTGAGGCAGAGATGCCCAGCTGCACTCTCGGGGGGGGGGGCGCCTGCCACATCTTTCTGCTTAAGTGCGCTACTGGTAATGACAGGAATGCACATGCGCTTATCGATTTGATGCTGGTGGCGGATGACTTCATTGTACATATGCGCAAAATTCAAATATTTAAACTGCCGGCGTCCATTGTACCATTGCCCAATGTAGGTCTAATTTACTAGTTCCTGGGTGCGATTCTTGTTGTTTAAAGCTGTGTTTGACCCTGCCTGTGTGTTCCTGTATTGTTTATCCCCCAGTGATACAGCCCATTTCTCTTTGGAAGCTTTCTTCAAGGCAATGGCTATCCTCTACGATGATCCTAAGGCAAGGTGGCAGGTCGAGCACTATTGTACGGAATTCTGCTGGAATGACACTGCACTAAGAAGTCAGTTCAGGGTAGGTTTGGCCGCAGCTATCAAGGATAGTCTTGCCAACTTCCCTGCCCCGTCTTCTTTAGATTCTCTTTTGCATTTAGCTATTCGGATAGATAGGAGGCATAAGGAGAGATGGAAAGAGGAATAAGACTTGATTGCCTTATTTATTACTGTTCCCAATCGGCTCCTAACCCTTCATTTTTCTGCCCCTAGTCCCTCCAAGGAGTCCATGCAGTTGAGTTTTACCCGTTTGTCTTAAGAGTAGAGGGGTCCTAGGTGGGCTAATGGGTTATGCCTATATTGTGGGGAACGGGGACATTTATGCTACACCTGTCCCAGGAGGCTAGGAAAACAGCAGAGTCAAAGCAGGTCTAAGAAGTCCTATGTGGGGCATGCTGACCCTACCCCCAACATTCCTGTTCTTAAGTTTTTATTCCGGTCTTCTTAAATTGGAACAGGGGTTGACCCATTTAGCTTTGCCTAAAATTTACGAAAAAGGTGAAAATTTGCCAAAATGCATTGAAGTCTATGGGTGTCAAATGTTTGTGAGTCAACTTGCGGTAAAACTTGGCAAAACATTTGCTCATCAATACAAAACACATAAAACCCCTAAATACTTAGCTGCCACTTGCCCTAACTTAACTTTGCTCTATTACTTCACAAATACTGCAGAGCTGCACATTTGTGTTGTAGCCTTTACTGCAATCTCCAATATAGATGTTAGTGATTGCAACCAGGAAAACTGCACACAGGCCAGAGACCATAGGCTGGCTTCCAGTGTACAAATGTCATGCTGGCTATCAGTGATCCAGCAAAGAAGATGGCTGGCAACACAACTGCAGTTATTAGGACTTGAGAATTTATTTTAAAATGTTAATGGGGTGATAAACATATCTAATTGTGAAACACAAACATTACATTTAGGGGCAGATTTATCAAGGGTCGAATTGGAAATTCTAATTTGAATTTTCTAAAACTGTCAAATTCGACTAGGAAGCTATCCAAATGCGATTCAAGTTTTTTAAAAAAAAAAAAAAATCTAATTTGATTTTCAAGATTTATCAAACTCTGGCCCTTTAAGGATTCAAATTCGACTATTCACCACCTAAAACCTATCGAATTACTGTTTAAATCAATTGGTAAGGTGCAGGGATCAATTTGGAGATGTTTGCAGCCTTCCTGACATTCGAGTTTTTTTTTGGAAAAAAACCTCAAATCGAGTTTGATTGAATTGAATTTGATTCGAGTTTTCGGGTCGCTTAAATTCGTCTGAGTTTAAAAAATTCGATTTTAATAATACATTTTGACCAGTCGAATTTCTAATTTATGAACCTAGATAAATGTGCTTCTTAGAGATGAGCACATTTTTTCGCCAGGCATGGATTTGGGGCTAAATTCTGCACTTCACCATCTGCAAATTTTTTAGCATAACTGCTATGAAATCTGCCACGAAAAATTTTGCCATGACAAATAAGTCAGCAAGACAAAATTGTTGCAAAGACAAAAAAGTGGCCAAGACAAAAACGTTGCTGAGATGAAAAAGTGGCCAAGACAAAAAAATTGCTGAGACAAAATAGTCGAAAAACACTCATTGACTTTAATACTTTTGTCATGCATGTAAAAAATTGTTGAACAGAAAAAAATGTTGACAATTTTTGACTTCAATGTGTTTTGTGATTTTTTTTGGCTTTTAATGAATTTTTTCGCAGTTTTGCTAATTTTTTGGCGAAGTGAAACAGGACAGATTCACTCATCACTAATAACATTACAATTACAGCTTCTGGGGAGATCCTATGCAATGTGACAGTTTATATAGTTCCCAAATCTTTTGACTACCTTTTTCTTCCTCTCAGAAGTGAAACTAACAGAGTTCCTTATTTCAAAACTAGCGAGACTCCATTAAGTGTAAGTATAACCATTAAGCTGCTTATTAGAAGTGACTTCAAAGGATAGGTATAAAAAGCAAAGTGATGATCACAGAATGAGCATCCTCATCATTATTTTCTGGGAAAAAAGGAGAGCGCCTAGAGTTTTGTTCTGTTTATCTAAAATAACATGTAATTATAACATTTTTCCATTGAGAAGGGAAGGTTAGAATAAAGCTGTATAATTATACCAATTAGGGCCACTGACCTCATCATGTTAGTACTCTTTAATAAGGTTTAATCACTCACAAATGAGTTAAAGACAGTGGCTATATTTACCATTCACAGTAAATGTAGTGTCTCCATATCAACACAGCAGGTGGAACATACTGTATAAAGCACAACATTCTGCAAGATCTAAGCTCTCATGGAAAATGATTCACAATATTAAAGTTTCATTGAAGAGTGAAACACATTTTTGAATTTGATTCTTTTATTATGCATGTCGAGCCAAGTTACAGGTATTTCACAAATAACTTCTCCTTTGCTAGTTTCCTTTGACACTGCAGTGGTGGTTGAATCGAATTTTAAAAAATAGTTTCTACTGTTGGGCATTGATTAATCCCTCCTTGTAAAAGTCTATACAATGGAATTTTCAGTTTTCTGTGTCGCTATACACAGATGAAGCAGGACTAAATAATGCAATATACTGTATCGCAACATGTCCCAACATAATACAGAGGAATAGTATTCACAACAATTAAAGAAAAAGGGTTCATTTATGATGGGGGTGGGATGCATATTGCAAGAAAAAAAAGTCATGTTTTTTTACACAATAGAACCTACTTTAATCCTTATGTTGTCAGCTACACCTCTCTGTAACTTCTGTATGGTCTGCGGAACACCATTGCATGCATGCTCTTTCCTTATTCTTCATGCCCCCTGTGCAAGAAATAAGCACTATGGGATGCAAACCAAATCTGGAACTTTGTACATACCTACAGTTCACTTAAGGCCTTTAAATACAGGGCTCCCTTGTGCAAGGACTAGGTGTAACTACCTATTAACAATCTTAGGTGTGTCATTTTGTGGCCTGTGCCCAATATAAAAATGGCATTCACTTAACATGGCTAGCAGTCCTGTATACAGGTATGGAATATTGAATTCAGAAATGTATTACAGTATTAAAAATGCACCTGACCTACTGAAACATTCCAAGATGTATGTAAAAAGCTCCCTTTTTGGGAATATGCTTCAACAAAGCCAGGTCCTTCCCTACCTTTCTTCTTTTACTCAAGTACAGCTCATCATGGTTTGGCAGGAGATAACATGTTCCATATCACGAGTGCACTCAGGGCAACCTGTTTTTTTTTTTGGTCCTACTCAAAAGCCAAGACCTCCAGATCTGCTAAAGCCCATTGCAAAACTCAATAAAATGAACTAACTAGTGGAATGAGACTCTAAACAGTTTCAACATGTTTTGTGCCAAGGAAATAGAACACAAATGTGTACTCTTAAAGCATGTAGTCTGCAATTCTAACAGAACCCAGAAGAATTCTCAGTTACTTCAAGCCATTTAGTTGGACAAGATTATATTTCACAGCTTTTTCTCAAGAGTGCTGTCAAGCCAGTTCTACTGGAACATAGGGGTTAAGGTTTATATTCTTCCCTTTTCTTAGTAAAAAGGCTTTAGGAGACTTACAACCAATGTTGGATTTTTCAACCCTCAAAGCAGTCAATGCATATATTTACATTCCAGTGGCAAAGGAATATCATCAGTACCAATTTCATTGGGTTGTCCATATCCACAATAATATCCTCTTGCTATGCAAGAGAAAGATACACCTTAGCTCATCAAGTTCACATAGTCAGGAAAACTCTCACTAGCTTTGGCTGGATTATAAACAAAGGCAAGTGTCACACAAAACCAACTGATAGTTCTGGGATTGTAGGCATGGTTTAATAGCACAAAAGCAGATCCTAATTATATATGCCAGAATTGATGAACACTCAAGCTCTTTCAGACAGAATGGCTTATTTGGGTTCCTAACTTTTACTTTTGGCCTTATGGAATGGTCAAGGTGGAGAAAGAGGCCCATTCTTAGGTGATTTTGGTATTTCTTGCATCTCTATTGCAATAATTGGTCACAGATCATTACATCACCTTTCAGGTTAAAAATCCATCTCTTCTGGTGGCAGAAACCAATCAATCTTCACAGAGGCTGTCAATGAAAGAGCCCAACTGGATAGATGCTTTTACAGATGCACCAGGTCATGGTTGGGGAGCTAAAGTGATGGATACAGCAGTATAGGGCCTGTCAAATCTTTGTCACCTTCCATCCAATATTTTGGAACTTAAGGCAGTTATAGAGTTACAAACCAGTCCTTCTGGGTAAGGTTGGACAATACCTCAGCTGTTTCTTCTATAAGAATAAGTAAAAGTTGCAGAAAAAAATCAACTTTTCTGGGCTTTACTATGCAACAAAACTGTGACAATTCTGTTGTAGTTGTACCTGTAACTTTTGCAACTTTTCCCAGTCATGCTTTTTCAGTTTGGATCTTTTAAAAAACCTCTAACACCACTAAAATTATACTGTTCGTAAATAGGCCTCTACATTACTAGATTTTCTTCAGTCTAGCCTGTGGTTTTAGCCTAAATTTCCTGAAAGTTTAAATTTCAGTTTTATACGCAGTTTCATGAAAAAAAAATTTGACTTGAGGCTTGATTGATTGTACTTGATCTTACTGGAATCAGTTATTTGAGTGAGCATTAATTCATCTGCTAGGAAAGGATTCCCCCCTATAAGATATATTGGATCTAACTGTCAATGAATATCTGACACCCAACTGCATGAAGAAAGAATGAAGAGAGACTGATGCTGAGAGAGGGAGAGTCAACATAAACTTGATTATTTCAGAAACGGTACAGAATATTTAGTTGATCGTCTTTACAAAGTTTATTATTTCAGTATGACGAAGCTTATATAAAATTTTCATTTTCTTAATAGTTCCCCTTTAATAATTTATTTCTGCAGATACAAAGTACATCTGACAAACAGATCTCCTGTTTATGTCAGCTAATTTATTGATGTTTTGAACAATAACAGATGCTAAGCAATTATTGTATTTGCCCCAATGCTAAAAACCTTTACCAGGATTTATTAGTAGCACCAGTGCTGACTTTTATAAAGTACATGAAGAGAACACACCATGTTACTTAATTTTAATTGCAGCATTTTACTACCTGGTATGTATATAGAGTAATACAACTTTACTTGCTGTTCAGTATTTTAACTACATTTTCGTTTTTTAATTTGTAATGCAATGAATGGCATTTTGAGTAGGAGATTATGTGGAATGTGACTTTGAGTTTGTCTGCAATATTTTACATTCATGGGGACTAATAAGAATGTAAGAAATAATTAACCATGCAGTCACTCGGTGGGATGTAAATGAGTGCAGTAGTTAATATTATGTTAGCTGTAATACCCAGCCATATTACACTGATGGATTCCAACCTTCACTTTGGATAAAAAAAATTTCTTTGAAAGTAATCAATTGTGTACTGCTTGTTATTTTACAGTTCACACCAACAACAAAAAAGTTCATATTTTATTAGTTTATAAACTTCACCTAAATTAAGAAGAAATTAAAAGAGAAATGGATTTAAAACTACTCTTCTACTACTCGTCTTTTATATGGGTAGAACCCCTAGCCTCTACAGAAATGCTAAGTTGAAATTGTTAATGTTTCAGCAGAACATTTCATTGAAAGCTTTGGTTCAATATATCCATTTAAGGCTGCCATGTTCAATGAAGACACAAGGGTCTATTACATTAGAGACATGGAGGAGAGGGCATCTGCAACTGCCATGGTTTCTGTGCTTTGTTTTTCAGCTTTAATTAGTGATGGGCGAATTTATTAGCCAGACTCGAATTTGCAGCGTATTTGCGCGATTCGCTGGCAGCAAATAAATTTGTGAAACGCCTGCGAAAATTCGCCTGAAAAAAATTCGCCGGCGTCAAAAAAAAATTTAACGTTTTTTTCAAAAAAACGCATTTTCGCGAATTTTTCGGGCTTTAATTTCTTCTGAAGACGTATGGCACATACCATGGTAAATCCATAGAGTTTTGAATGTAGAAGACTGTTCCGGCAGAAAATATGTTTAATAAAACATCTGCACTATATATTTTCTCTGTTTTTTTATTCCTTACATCAATGCTGAGAGCTGAATAATTCATGAAAATTCCATAGACATTTATTTGGCCACATTCATTTGTTTTATCTGGTGCTCAATTGATGTTGGTTTTGGAATCACCTTTTGGCATCACCTACAAGTCTCTCTACATTTATGGAATGTTTTGCACATTATTGTGTGAGATCAAAATCACACTGGAAGGTGAGGGGAAGAAGTGATGGACTCTTTCCTTTAAAGCAGTAAGGGTAAATATCACACAGGATGAAGTTGGATGTTTGCCTGACATATTTTTGATGCTAAAATAAGTAGTCAGCTACCACCCCCTAAAATAACACCCTCCTGTTGGCTATGGGAATGGGGTTAAAAATGTTTACATGATTCTTACCTAATATGTGCATTTTTTCATGTAAGAATCTAATTGGATAGATAGTCATGGTTTATTATCCATATTCTAAAACATATATTTATTTTATCAAAGCGTTTAAAATTCACAAATCGCTAAAATTACAGCTAACGTAAGCTGGTTCGTCAACGTAGTTACTGCAATTGATCGCAAAGACTTCTGTGCGCATCGCTGTTTAGTAAATTTAGTCGCTGCGAATATTCTGCCGGAAAAATAATCGCAGCAGAAACATATTGTCAAATTTACCACGCTTTAGTAAACAGACCCCTTAAACTGCATACTGCCCTTCTTGCTGAGTTGCTGACATATAACATTTCCACCATGTTACTCATGGGTCTGGTATTGTCAATTTGGTGGTTAATCTCATCTAAACACAGTGACTTTATCAGTAGAGAAATATTGTACAAGTGGGCCAATCTGCAATTACACACTTTCTGGATCTGTTTCCTTTTCAGAGGATCTATGTATAGTGCAAAACATGTCAAGCAAATAATCACATGCAGTTTTTACAAATATTTCCAGCAGTATTAGGATTCTGACAGCTTTTTAATTGATTTGAAAGCAAACTGGGGCACAGGCTGAGTGACAGCCACAATTCTTCTCCTTATTCTTTTCAAAGTTTCACACAGATACTGTATTTTAACGACTATTTTTGCTTTTGAGCAGAATCAGTAACAATAGCCATGGTATCCTAACCGGTTACTTTACATTTTCTTCAGGATTTTCCCTTAGGTGCTAACTCAAAAACCAGTGACCTTTGCATCTAGCTGAGTTATTTCTAGAACATTTTTCACTATAACCAGACTGTAAAGACTCGCCCTGGTGGTCTAATGGGCCGACGGGGATGCAAAATTCAAATATTTAAAGGGGCTTCAAGCCCAAACTCTTTGCCCATTGTTAGATCTAACTTTTTTAATTCTTGGGTGTGATTTTGTCTGCATATTCACAGCCTGCCTGACTTTTCTTGAACTCCACCTATACTGACCCCGGTCTGCCTGACTATTCTTGAACTCTGCCTGTACCGAACTCCGCCTGCTTGCCCATGCTTTATCTAATCCATAAGAAGCTGCTGTTGCCTTCCATCCTATCCTTGGTGACGAACGCGCCCCTTTGCTTGTTCAGAACGCTTGCTTTGCTCCTCTCAAGTTAAGACATGGCGGCATCTGTGTAGCTGCTGGCTCCTCCCGAGGCCAAACATGGCTGCTACAGGCAGAAGATTGAGTCATGACCGGGAGCTTAGCACTTGTTCTCAATTTAGGGAGCCGTATGTGACACAGACTATTAAATAATATTGAACTTTGATTAGAGCATATGTTACTCAGTGGGGTGACCATATGTTATATTGTGGGGTTTTACTTGCAACCAAGGTTAGAAACACACAGCCTTCTACGGTTCTTGGTAAATTCATAGACAACTTATATTTATTTATTTATGTTTATTCATTATTATATTATAATATAATTTTTAAGTTCTGAGACCATACATTGGTCACATATTTCTGAGCTGCATTTAATATATTTACACTATACACATCAATTACTGATGTTAAAAAAATTATGTCAGTCTATCGAGTTTCTTGCTTATCATTCATATTTTCCAAAAGGCTGATACATTAATGAGGTTCTTAAGATAAAAAATTCTAGAGGTTTGTAGCTCTGAACTGACAATCAATGCAAGAAATCTGTCAGGAATTGAAAATATCAGCGACTAGAATGGGTAGAACTTTTGCCAAGCTGAAAGAGATCTAGCAAGATAATTGTGGGGGTACGTTACCAATTGCCTTATATTAATGAATAAGAAAATCAGCTAGCTTGCAGCACAAAAGACTGGGCCAATGCTTAATCACGGGTAACTGCAGTGTAATTATCCAGAAATTGACTGGTGTGAAATAATGGAATTGTTAATGCTGCACAGGCAAGTTTTGTTTTGTATTGTTTTCTTATTTTGTTTTGTATTTTCTTGGCTGCATCAGCATTTTGTGACTACATGGCAGCAGAAGATCCCGCCAGAGAATGTGTTCTGTTGAATTTTGTCATTTCAAGAAAAAACATAGCTCATTAGAAATGTTCATGTCAGGGTAGATTTTAAAGGGATACTGTCATGGGAAAAATTTTTTTTTTCAAAATGAATCAGTTAATAGAGCTGCTCCAGCAGAATTCTGCACTGAAATCCATTTATCAAAAGAGCAAACAGATTTTTTTATATTCAATTTTGAAATCTGACATGGGGCTAGACATTTTGTCAATTTCCCAGCTGCCCCAAGTCATGTGACTTGTGCTCTGATAAACTTCAATCACTCTTTACTGCTGTACTGCAAGTTGGAGTGATATCACCCCCTCCCTTTTCCCCCCAGCAACCAAACAACCTGGGCAGGTAACCAGATTACAGCTCCCTAACAAAAGATCTACCTGCCTGGTAGATCTAAGAACAGCACTCAATAGTAAAAACCCATGTACCACTGAGACACATTCAGTTACATTGAGAAGGAAAAATGCCAGAAAGCATTTCTCTCCTAAAGTGCAGGCACAAGTCACATGACCAGAGGCAGCTGGGAAATTGACAATATGTCTAGCACCATGTCAGATTTCAAAATTGAAAATAAAAAAATCTGTTTGATCTTTTGATAAATGGATTTCCGTGCAGAATTCTGCTGGAGCAGCTCTATTAACTGATTCATTTTGAAAAAAAAATTTTTTCCCATGACAGTATCCCTTTAAGAGTCATCACAATGTAAAGGGCATGTAAAGTCAAAAGGGGAAATGTAAAAAAAATTGCCTAGAGAACGAATTTTCACACAAATAGGAATACAAATTGGTGTAGTGTAATATTCTTCCTCAGACTTTCTATTGCATTGCGAATCTTAATTGCGAATTGCAAACCTTAAACACCTGCTTGAAGGTTTTGTAAGCTGTTGGAGCAAACTAACAACTTTTTCTTTAAGACGTTTCATTACATACATTGAACACTATCGCAAACTATAAAATTTGCAAACGCTATCCTACTGTCCTGTGAGGGGCAAAGTGTTCGCAAAGGCAAAATTGTTCACTTTGCAAACATTTAATCGCATTTCAAACAATTGCAAACAATTTTTGTTTTAGCGACCATTATTACATTCCCCCAAAAGAGCATAGTTAGTTTTATACTATAAAGTTACATATGTTATTTTTCGGTAGTGAGTTTACAATATGAGTTTATTTTTGCAGTAAGATAACTGGACTGGCAAAAATCTTTTCTAGTAAGCAGAATAGAAGCCAATAGGAAATGATATTTGACTTCCTTCTGAGTGAGTTTTGAGCTTTGATAAAAACACTGCTCATTCACATTTTGCTCTTCTATTTATTAGTATAAGAGCAGAGTTAGAGCACCTCTCATGTTTTGACCAGCAGCAAGCAAGAGCTATTGGTTTGTTTTTATTTATATAGTAGCTATTAAAGTATGCATTTATGTATTTTTTAATCTATCTGTGTGTCCATATACACCTGATTATTGGAGATTAGAATTTTCTTCTCCAGTTTTTCTTTTGCTCAATCTCCTGCTCAACCCATGTGTCCCTGTGCCAAAATGTAGTATAAAATTAGAAACCAGTTACAGTTTTAGCTCAGTTTCACTTACAGACAAGGCAAGAGAGATAATTTCCCAAAATATGTAAGTCTGGTGCCTATTTAAGTGCACCAGGATTTATTATTATTTTATTATTATTAACATGTATTTATATAGCGCCAACATATTGCGTAGCGCTGTAAAGTAAATGAGATTATACAACTAAATCACATGAATTATATACATAGAACATATGGAGTTACATTCATCACAATCAATACCAGTACAAAAGGTGAGGAAGGCCCTATGCAGAAAGAGCTTACACTCTAAAGGGAAGGGAGTAATACACAAGGTGTGGGAGTGGGCAAGATTGAATTAGGTGGGTGAGAAATGTGGTACTGTATGTGGTGTTGCATTTGGTAGTTAAGCAGAGTGAGGGTAGGCTTCTCGAAAGAAGTGCGTTTTAAGAGATTTCTTGAAAGCAGAAAGGTTGGGAGAAAGTCGGACAGACCATTGGAGAGAGTTCCAGAGGAGGGGTGCAGCCCTTGCAAAGTCTTGAATGTGAGCATGTGAGGAGGTAATGAGAGAAGAGTTGAGTAGCATGTCAGTAGAGGAGCGTAGTAAGCGGTTGGGTGAGTATATAGAGATGAGTTCAGAGATGTAGGGTTGGGGCAGAGTTATGAAGTGCTTTAGTGCAGTAGTCTAGACGTGATATGACGAGAGAGAGTGAATAAGAAATTTGTGAGCATCTTGGGTGATAAATGATCGTATTTTGGATATGTTGCTTAGGTGGAAGTGACATAATTTAATAAGTGACTGGATATGAGAAGTGAATGATAGGGCAGAATCTAGGATAACCCCAAGGCACCGGGCCTGGGGAGAGGGGGTGATAGTGGAAATGTTAGCTATGATGGATACTTCCGGGATGTTACTGGTGTCAGTTGGAGGAAAGAGAACCGTTTCAGTTTTAGAGAGGCTTAATATAAGGTAGTGTTGCGACATCCAGGTAGAGATAGCGGACAGGCAGGAGGAGACTCAAGTTAGGAGTTCTGGGTTGAGATCAGGAGATAAGAGATAGATCTGAGTATCTTCAGCATAGAGGTGGTAGTGGAAACCAAACAAGTTATTTAATTTGCAGAGGGAGGAAGTATAGAGTGAGAATAATAAGGGTCCCAGAGCCTTGAGGAACTCCAACAGAAAGAGGTAGGGGAGAAGATGCTACTCTGTTGTAGGAGACACTGAAGGAACGATTGGTGATGTAAGAAGAGAACCAGAACAGGGCTGTGTTACGAAGGCCAAGCGAATGGAGGGACTGGAGGAGGAGAGGGTGATCTACAGTGTCAAATGCAGCTCAGAGATTAAGCAGTATAAGTAGTGAGTAATGATTGTTGGCTTTAGCAGTTAAAAGGTTATTAGTTAGTCTGGTCAGGGCAGTTTCAGTGGAGTGTTGTGGCTTTAAACCAGATTGTAGGGGGTCCAGCAGGTTATTGTCAGAGAGGAATGAGGTTAGTTGGTTGTAGACTAGACGCTCAAGTAGTTTAGAGAGGAAAGGTAGCAAAGATATAGGTGAAGGTTGTCAAGATTGGAGGGATCAAGAGAGGGTTTTTTGTATGGGGGTGATAAGAGCATGTTTTAGTTGAGAAGGAAACAGTCCAGTTGAGAGTGAAAGATTAAATAGATGAGTTAAGGCTTTGATTAGACAAGGATTGGTATTGCGGAGAAGTTTTGAGGGAATTGGATCAAGCGGGCAGTTGGTAAGCTGAGAAGATGCACCGAATCCACTATTTTAGGATTCACCCGAATCGTGAATCCTTCATTAAAGATTTGGCCAAACACCACACCAAATACAAACCGTATTTGCATTTGTAAATTGGGAAAATGAGGCAGAGAGAAAATTTTTCAGTGCCTGTGTGAGACGAAAAGTCACATGATTTTTTGGAAAAAATAGTCATGCGTATAAAAAATTTTGCGGGCACAGAGATTGGCGCATATCAAAATAATTTTAAAGCCCATTGACTACAATGGTTTTTAGTCATTTTTCTATCTATCGATCTATCTATCTATCTATCTATCTATAATCTATCAATCTATCTATCTATCTATCTATCTATCTATCTATCTATCTATCTATCTATCTATCTATCTATCTATCTATCTATCTATATAACTATCTATCTATCTATAATCTATCTATCTATCTATATAACTATCTATCTATCTATAATCTATCAATCTATCTATCTATCTATCTATCTATCTATCTATCTATCTATTTGATGTTTTGAAGGTTTCCCAGGCATTTGTAGCGATTCTACGTATTCCTCCATTGAAATTTGAATTTGGTGCTTCACTTAGCGAATCAATGCTAGCGCAATTTCGCAACCTTACGCTACCCCTGTGCGCAACTTCGGATTTTAGTAAATTTGCGGAGCGCTGGCGAAACTACGCCTAGCGAAGTTCGGCGAAGCGCGGCGAAGTTGCGCCTGGCGCAACTACGAATCTTAGTGAATTTGCCCCTAAGTATCAATAATGTCTGGTAAAAAATCTGATTCTTTCTCTATATTTTTCAATATCATTTGGTTCTTCCCTTTTGTATTATAAAACCCTTGTCCTTGTCTTTTTTTTAAGAAAAAGTTAAATATATAATGATTTTAGCCATGATAACGGGGATTCATTACAAGGTTTCTATTTACTATGAATCCTTAGCTTTTTGCTGTGCTTGAGAAAGAGGTTAGGATATCTCATAACATATGCAGAGACTATACTCCATCTAACCTTCTTAACACTCAGGTTGAAATGACTTTGTCAACCATAGAAATTTGGTTTTACAAATAGTTTTAGAGCAGATAATAAACACAGAAAAAGCCCAGAGCATTCATGAGATTTGCGCAATGTCAACAAAATCAAAAGCCTGAGATAACTGTATTAAGTAAAATGTCATTAACGGTAACCATGGAAATAGCTGGCTGAATAATTACAGAAGCGCATACTTCATTACAAAAATGCATGCAAACATAGCAAAGCCAAGAAATGTGCAGTTTTGGTAATTTATTTCATTAAATCTTTAAATCCTTCTCAGATGTCATGGTTGATTTGAACATTTCCATCCTTATTCGAGCAAGCACTCCTTTCTTCTGTTTTCAAAAAGCCTTCCCTTGATATAGCCACCTATCTAACACCTGCCATGCCCAGATCATTTATAATTGCCTTGTAGGAAATGTCTCCATTAACTCCACATATGACCAAGAGCAACCTGGAATACAACTCAAATTGACAATGCACTCAGTAAAGTGGCCACCAACCTACTTTTAGCCACATCTAAAGGTCCTTAAAGGAGAACTAAGGCTTAACTAAAGAAGTAGGCTACAAATATTGTACTTAATGTTTTTGGATTCTGTACCAGCCCAAGGCAACCTTTACCTTTAGCAGTAAAGATCAGTAAAGATGCCCCAGTAGCTCCCCATCTTCTTTTCTGCTGATTCACTGCACATGCTCTGTGCTGCTGTCACTTACCTGAACTTAGGGACTGACTCAAAATATACAGTGCACATAGAACATCAATTTCACAATATATATATATACAGATAATTACTACATGGTGCAGAAACCAGTTCAACTAGCATCATAATTTAATAATCAGCCCTGTAGCATCAGCTTATATTACAGACCAATTTAATTTTCTGCTGGATAATTTGCAACAACCCTGCAGGCCCTGGAAAGTAATAGAAATCATACAACGTATGCCTTTAAGAAGATGGTGACCCCCTGTGACAAGTTTGAAGTCCTGGATCATTGCTGCTATTGAGAAAATGAAAGATTAGGCTGGTACAATAAGTTCAGTGTATAAAATATGGCATTTTTAGCCATATTTATTTTTAGGGGTTCCTTCACCTTTAAATTTCTTACTTTTAGCAATATTGTGAATGTGTAGCTTTTTTGCTATTGCATTGTAACCAATGCTCCAGATGCAAAAACAAAGAACCTGACAGATTTACAGAGATTGGATGGAATTCTGATTGGAAGATTATTTTGGACTGCAGGCCCTGGAAAGTTATAGAAATCATACAAATTAAGCATTTAAGAATGCAACACTGATATTGGTGGACTACTGTTCTCAATATGCTTTAAATATTGATAATATATACTGTATAGTGAATAAAGTAAACCCATTGTAAGATATAAAGATATTATAAGCCACTTTGGAGTTCAATTACCTTATTAAAGCACAGGGCCTAAGGCTGGGGTCATGGAACTCTGAGTTGACTTCTAATATCATCATACTTTTCAACAGGAACTAC
This sequence comes from Xenopus laevis, assembly GCF_017654675.1. Lineage (NCBI taxonomy): Eukaryota > Metazoa > Chordata > Amphibia > Anura > Pipidae > Xenopus > Xenopus laevis. Next base: position 107,696,642 of record NC_054376.1, read on the forward strand.
TTTGTTTATTACAATACACGAGTTTTAGTGAGTCATGCGATAGAAATGAGTTTACTAAGTTCCAGTTTATAACTGATGACATCTCTAAGCACCATTTATAATATAATTTCCGGATATTCATGGCTCTTGTGTATTAAGATATACTTGGATTTGTAGCCCAACAGCAATTAAGCAAGTGCAGTTGAGCAAGAATGTTGGGTACAAAATAATAATAGCATACTCCAGTTTTGCTCAATGTCTAGTAACCTATAGCAGCCAAGATAGATCAGATATTTACTTTCAAAGGGTAGCACTTTAAATACAATGTATGAGAGTTACTAGGCCCAAGGTTACAGGGAACCAGGTCCGAATTGAGAATTAAAATAGGCCCTGGCATTTCAGGTACACAGAGGCCCAATCAGCCCACACAGAGGCCCAAACAGCCCCCACCAGCCCACTAAATAATGACTTTCTATGGCAACTTACAGCAGCCCCTCTGGCATTTGCCAGAATCCACAGATTGCCAGTCCGGGCCTGCAGGGAACTGCCAATAAGACTTGAAAGATGGTCACAACTGCAGAGATAATTTTGTCTGAGAGCTAAAACAAATAGATGAGATTACACTCTAATGCTTGATGGACATTAGAATAACGTGTAAAACATAATAATTGTCCATTATTTCCAGATACCCATAACTCTATAAGAATAACATAAGTTTGATCATGTTTAGTGTCATGACAGATGAACACATCACAGCACGCTGGCTGGAAACAAGCCTAGTGTACCTGCCATGTTCATTTTCCAAGTCTGTCCACGAAGAGAAATAAATTTAATGTAGCAGAAAACACAGGCAGTTATCGTCATTCACAAGGGCACAACACCAAGCTCAGCCGTATGGTGTGTCTCATGCCATGGCTTAAATAGAACAGTCTGCAGTCTATGAATAATGATCCATGCTCCTCTGGGAAACATCTCCCCATCTGCCTACTTCTATCATCTATTTCAAATGCCATTACAAATATGTCTTTGCTTCTGTTCAGATCAGACATAGCACATTTAGCTCCAAACACTTGAAGCAAGTTGATGATTTTGGTTTTAAATATGCTGCAAGGGAAGTTCAGGATTATGTAAGGAAAGAAAAAAAAACAAGTGGAAGGAAAATGGTCAAGTAGTACAGTAGATTCTCATCATTTTGTTTAGCTTTAATGATGACTTTAGAAGAAATGTCACATTATTGTCACGTTTTATAATTACTTTGTTTAATATATTTACTTAAGCATTAGCTGTACTAAAGTACAACCCACATTTTATGGTTTTCAGGGGACCATATGGGGTAAATGGGGTAAAATCTGGAAAATTATAAAATCAGGTTAATGCATTATGTTTTTTATATTGGTAGGACCACACAAAACATAGTAAAATGAAAAATTTAAAAACTTAAAATTGGGGGAAGTAAAGATAAGGTTCAATTTATGTTTATTATCAATGTATATTATTATTATTTATGTATTTGAAAAGCTTGATTTTCTTTTTATTCATTCTGAGTTAGAATATGTATGAATATATATCTTCTACTGTTATAGCCCAGTTAAATATAGAAGTTTTAGTATAGTAAAACCTGTTTGCAAAACCAAACTTTACCCAAATTTTGCTGGACTACAAATCATAATTTAACCAGCATTTTAAAAATGGCTTAAAGGAAAACTATTCCCCCAAACAATGTAGGTCTCTATAAAAAGATATTGCATAAAACAGCTCATATGTAAAATCCTGCTTCATGTAAATAAACCATTTTCATAATAATATACTTTTCTAGTAGTATGTGCCATTGGGTAATCATAAATAGAAAATTGCCATTTTAAAAAATAAGGGCCGCCCCCTGGCATCGTAGGATTCACTGTTCTCACAAACATACCAACAAACCATACATGTTAGGTCACATGAGCCAATTAATAGGGATGTAGCGAACTGCCGTTTATGTGTTCGCGAACGCCGTTCGCGAACACCGGCAAAAATGCGAACAGTTCGCGAACTTCGAACATCCGCAAAATCGTTCGATTCGAACGATCGAAGGATTTTAATCGTTCGATCGAAGGATTTTCGTTCGAATCGAACGATCGAAACCATTCGATCGAATGATTTCATTCAATCGAATGGCTTTGATCGTTCGATTCGAACGAAAATCCTTCGATTTTAGCGGTCGAAGGAATCGAATGGTCGAATGGTTGAACGATTTTTGTTCGAATCGAACGCGAACACATATTGGCGAACGTCGCGCGACGTTCGCGAACATTCGGCGGACGCGAACAGTCGAAGTTCGCGTGAACTAGTTCGCCGGCGAACAGTTCGCTACATCCCTACCAATTAACAGACAGAGTTGTGTCTTTTGCTTCCACACTTCTTCCTGTTACAGTTAGAGTTGAAGTATTTCTGGTCAGGTGATCTCTGAGGCAGCACAGACACCATCATGAAATGGTGGCTCAAGGCAAGAGATGTAAAAGGGCAATATTTACTTAAATATAAATACCAGTTTGGTAAGATTCTTTAATATGCCACTTAATATGATATGAACTATCTGTTGCTTAAGTGTTCATTTTGGGGGTATAGTTTTCCTTTAAGCATGCCAGGAGCAACATGTGGCAATAATGTAGAATAAAATGTGGCTGCTATCCCGAGATCAAAATGCTCATTGAAAAATATTCTTGCATTTGTAATTAGGTTTTAGTCATATTCTTTAGAGTACAGGTATAGGATCCCTTATCCGGAAACCCGATATCCAGAAAGCTCCGAATTACGGAATAGACTCCATTTTATCCAAATAATCCAAATTTGTAAAAATGATTTCCTTTTTCTCTGTAATAATAAAACAGTAGATTGTACTTGATCCCAACTAAGATATAATTAATCCTTATTTGAAGCAACCCCAGCCTATTGGGTTTATTTAATGTTTAAATTATTTTCTAGTAGACTTAAGGCATGAAGACCCAAATTACGGAAAGATCTGTTATCCGGAAAACCCCAGGTCCCGAGCATTCTGGATAACAGGTCCCATACCTGTACTAGGAAATGCAGTGGGACAGTGTTATGGAGGGTTAAGATCCCTTTCATACTTCTAAGTCAAGAGTTGTGATCCTGCAGTTTTATCTAAAAGACCTGCCGTAAATCAGGATAGGAAAATCAGTTTTTAATTAAAAAGGCAATAGAAAACCTAATGTGTGCCTGGATGCAAAAATAAAAGCTTTATAATAGATATTTTTTTTCCCAAAATATACTACTTTACATAATACCACACATTGTTTTCAGATATAAGTAAATACTGTTCTTGCTGCCAACAATTGCCCATAAATCTTTCAGCATATTTCAATACTGTTCACTATACAGGAAAAGAATATATACTGCTCTGAGCCAAGAGTAAAGTCCAGTATATTGTATTTTTTGTAATGGTGAAAACATCAGGCCCTGAATGGCCATCAGGTGGATTGTTGAGACCATCAATTTAGGGTTAAGTGGCCTGGGAATTGGAGCTGACAAATGGGAGTCAAAGGCGAAAAGTTGAATAGGAATTTAAGCCGAAAAGTTTAGTGGGAGCCAAAGCCAAATGGGAGCCAGAGACAAATGGGAGTTGAAGAAAAAAAGCTCAATGGAAGCCGAAGATGAATGGGAACCAAGGTGAAGTGACCAAAAAGACCCGAAGCTGCTGAGGAGAATGAAGAGGCTGCTGACCACCTGCCAAATTTTAAAGTATGTTTCCACTGAGCACCAATGGTCTTTTTTGTTTTAAATCCATGGCCACAGTATTGTTTTAAACTTTTATAGGGGGACCCTGGCCATCAATGTTTTTTTAACTTGGGGGTAATTTTTTTTTGTTTGTTTTATTGGGGGGCCCTGACCACAAATGTTTTCTTTTTAAGTTAGAGAGGGCTAGTCACCAATGTCACACATTTCTATGTGATGAAAAAGAAAAAAGAAAGAAAAGAACCTTGTTTTGTAACTGTATCAAATACTACACCTCTGTAGTTCAACCACTTCTCTCCAAAAATAGTTTCAATTCGTTGTATAGTTTAGAAAAGGATACCCTTTATTGTTACAGTGGTCCGAACAATTAAGGGTATCCTTTTCTAAACTATACAACGAATTGAAACTATATTTGGAGAGAAGTGGTTGAACTACAGAGGTGTAGTATTTGATACAGTTACAAAACAAGGTTCTTTTCTTTCTTTTTTCTTTTTCATTACAATTAACTGATACCTTGTGTGACTGTAGAGTCTGAGTACCCATTTATTACTGTAAGAGTTAACTTTTCTTTCTAATAAAACACATTTATATGTGGACTACTTTGATTTTTCTCCAGGGCTGCTTGTTTACTCCAAGTCCGGCCCTGGTAAACATCAATTGTAAAAACAAACAAGTGTGTATGTGTACTGTGCATCCAGCAGCGATTCTGGTGAAGAAGCCGCCTGAGGCGGCTCCTCAAAATCCCGCCCCCCCTCGGCGGCTTACCCATCTGCAGGGGAGCCATCTGAGGCAGGAACATTAGTACGGAGAGTGCAACTGCGCTCTCCCGTACTAGTAAAGCCGACTTTCCGGTTTCAAAACCGGAAATTCGGCTCTTAAAAGTACAGGAGCAGCTTTTTGCCACCCCTGGAAATGTATCTGGCGCTGCCGCCTGAGGCACTAATTTTTTACTTACAGTAGAAGAGATCCAATACTTGAATCTCCAGCATACAGAGATTCAAGGATAATATCTACATTTTGATGTAGCTAAATAAACCATTTCTTTACCACCTGCATAATAATTGTTACTCATTACTTTAGTGTCCTTCAGGTTCCTTTTACTTACAGTGCCTCTACACTTATTGTTTTAATTCCTGCATATTTAGTATATTTTTATTGTATTTTATTGTTTATATACATTGTATATTTTTTATATTATCAGTAACAATGTAGGAATCAGATCCATAGATATGGTGTAAGTAGAAGGCAAAAAATTTTGAATTGCAGCTTTGTTTCTGCAGGCACTTGATACAAATGCTGAGCAGCTGGCATATAGTACCAGGGAGACTCTGAAAATATGTGATAGTAGAACTAATGAATGTTGTTTTGGAACTTAGGGAAATATGGCAGCTAAATGGACATTTGGTGAATTTGCAACAAAGAGATCGGATTTGGGCAAAAAGTGACACTGTGCTACAGAAATTGTAATCATTTTAGAGAAACTACACTAAAATGTATGCAAATCATGTATTTTTAATGTACATAGAGGAGAAACCTGTTTGCCTTTAGGTTATCTTACAGACTGATATGAGGGAATATGCTTAAAGGCTTAAAAGTCTTAAATGTCCCATTATATACAGTTATTACCTGCTTACAATTGGGGTACCAACAACATAACTTGCAATCAATGAGAATGAGGGGCAAAGGTGATAAAAGTATATGTTAAATTTGTAAAAAAATTACTTTCCTTGTTTAAATGTTTCATTACATTCCCCCCCTAAATATTTGCAAGTTCCTACTTTCTTTTACAAGTTCAGGACATTTACAAAAGGCTAAAGGAAACAATATTTATAGTAATTCAAAATGTTGGAAGGTTGCAAATGCGTCAATGCGCCGCGAAATTCGCGAATATTCCGGCGAAACGGCTCAAATTCGCCCATCACTAGCTGTAACATGTTTTGTGGGGACACAATCAAAATATGTGATTCCTTTCTGCATTGTAATGGACACATGTGTTAACCTTTGCTTGTTTATTATTTGTTTTTGATGGCTGCGCATGCGCCAAAAGTCACGCGCATGCGCAGTAGATCGTACCGGCGAAATGATCCTACTGCGCATGCGCCAAAACGCCGGTCAAAGGAGGAAGAAGATCGCGTGGAAGAAGATGTCGCCTGTGAACTCCCTGGACTGGACCTGCGCAGAAGGGTAAGTAACAAGTTAGGGGCATTTGCCCAGCGGGAGGGGTAGGCCAGGGGGGAGGAGGGAGGGGGGGGCAATACACGGGAGGGGGGGTGAGGGGTTAGCGCCGAGGAGGTTTCCTTCTCCTTTAAACCTATTTCTAAAATGAATAAAGACCTCAAATTATTTTACAAAGTACTTTGTTTGTGCTTTCCTTTTCCCTATCTTATTCTAACTGCAGTTGCACATTACATAAATAGAGGGAGTACCTTAATGACGAGAGCAGCTCTTTAGAACATATTAGATAGGGAGATACAAGAGGGTTCAGGGATAAAAGTGCAACAAACAAGCACAAACCACCATGCTTTTCACACACTTGTCCTCTGACCTGGACTTTCTTGAATTACCACTGATTTTTGCACGACCTGTATGTAAGGTGGGTGAAGATGATGTCATGTAAAAAGTGCAGTGTATGATGATGTAAATGTGAAAATGCCTGTTATTTGTGTAAATGAGTTTGGAATGTTGGAAATTGTAATGTTTTACAAAGTGTACTTACAGTAAGGTCCTATTAATTGTGTAACAATGTAATTTTTACCCCAGCCACTAGTGGGGAAGAAACAGTATAAATAGGCAAGAAACAAGAGAGTCCCAAGAGGTGGGTGATGTCCAATGAAGAACATCTGCTGGAGGGAAGAAAAGCCCAGCCCTGAAGTAAGTAGAACGCTTAGCCAGATTTAGGATATTTATGTTATAGTGTGCACTAGGTGTACAAGGCAGTTAAGAAAAGGTAGCAAGGGCAGTTAAGAGCCCCAACCAGGAGTAAGTGAAATTAGCCTTCCTGTAGATCCTCTACCAGTCAGGGACTTAAGCTGGCCATAGACGCAAAGATCTGATCGCACAAAATGAGGATTTGTATGATTTACGGACCGTGTGTGGAGAGTCCCGTCATTTTTTGTCCCACGGAGATCGGTCGTTTGGTCGATCGGACAGGTTAAAAGATTTCTGTCGGCTACCGATAATTTCTCTGCATGTATTGCCGATCGTACAATTTTCAGTGGGACTGTCACTAGCTTTAGTCGGACATAACTTTCGTACAATTGCTGTCAGGGGCAGAACATCGGCTGATCTGTTATTTTACTACTTTATTTGATCTGAATGGTTAGTGGCAGGTCGGGAGATGGGGAAGTCCGTTTGTTCGAGGATTCGAACGATCGTATCTTTGCATCTATGGCCAGCTTAAGTGATAGGAAACAGGATAGTAAAAGAGGTCTATGGCACTGTGGCCATCGTGAAACGTCCTGTTGGGGGGGGCACCAGTGAGGAGCGTCGGGTTGCCGAGGGCAGGTGGGGATAGGGAGATCCCATTGAGGGCGGAGGAACAGAAGTGGCCCATCGGTCTTAAGAGGTAATTCCTGAAGAAATCCTGTGAGCAAAGGAAGGCTAGGTTCCTGGAACGAGTGGCCATGTACTGAATGTTTGAAGAATTGCCTGTCAGTGTTAACTTGAAATGACATGTTGTTGTTGGAAGAATAAATAGAACTTTTTTTATTTTTTAACTGCTGGTCTGCTTATTACCACTATAACAACTCATGGGAGACCTGTCTACATGTATATACCCTAGGTATATAGCAATGCTTGTGTTTGTCAGTGCTGTATTCAAGAGAGATGGGCAAGGGTAGTAATGCAAACAAGTCCCTCCCACCACCCTTGACTTGCATGGCATTCTGATTGGCATCATGGGAGCTAACAGGCAACACAGGTACAGTAACATGGCACTTAAAGACATAGCAGTGTTTTACTCATAACAAAATGTCTGTTTTGGAAACCCATGCATAATTTCTTTTTATCCCACATCAGCATGTTAATTAATTATTTCTATACAAGCCATTAGCTAATTGGAGAATTGATTATATTTTCCAACTGTAATAAGTATCCAGCTGTATATGTTACTCTTTTTAGTCCTTCAGGGCGTTCATATCATCCCAGCAACAATTAGGTTTCATTAATAAGGCTAAATAAACATTATGTTTGTACAGAAATTCTTAGATGACCATGGGGCACATTTAAATTGGTTTTAAATCTAGGTCACTGCAGAATTACCATCAAAACAAAAATGACTTCTGGGTAACTTAAGTAAAATATTTATGACTTTTCTAGTTTTTTTTCAGAAGATAAAACAGATTGTAGTTCAGTCTTTTTTGTAGAGAATTGCTTTACTAATCCCTTGTGTTTATAAGAAAATTGTTTTACAGGGAAACCGAAATAAAACAGAAGAGAACACAGTGCTCTTTTTATTAACTATTTGGGTTAATGATTTGCTGACAATTTTGCAAGAAGAATACACCAGTTGTAAAACTGAATAAGCCGGCCATATGCAGGGAGATCTGGTGCAGTAGTTATCTCCAAATTCTGCCAGTTTGTCAAAAAATGTTAATTTAGCCATGAATCATTTAACTTCATATTATATCCAATAAACAGGCACATGGTATCCATCCAATGAAACTGCATCCAAATATTGTCACTAGACTTCTGGCTTTTGTTCAGCCGAAGGCAGCAATCAAAGTGCTGTCAACCTTAACCCTACCCCCAGTCTAGGGAGAGAGATTGGGCTCTCCCTTTGATGTAACTGTTTTGTTAACAGGAGTCCATTCTGCGGGGGGGGGGGGGGTTTACATATGCCCAGGGAATGTAATATCTACCTTGCAAGCACCAAAAATGGAGATGCATTAATATCCCTGTTTAGTCTTAATTAACTGCTTGCAGGAACATGGAGCTAGATATACACAGATCATGTTGGGATCCCACCATTGGTCAGTTTCTTTGCATCTTAAATGGGCTGCATGCCCTAGAGATCTGAGATAAAGTATTAATGTGTAATATTGCTTTAAATATAAAATCCCGATGCTTCAGGACCATAGCATGCGTAACCACTGATAAAATGTTGTATGCTATGATTTGTAGTCTAGTAACTTATTTGTTAAGTAGCCTGTGAGGATTGGTTTTGAAACAAACAAAACATTTTGCCAAAAATACTGAGATTGGACTAAATCCCAGACTAATTGAGGATTTAATGCATTTAATGCATAGAATAGATTATTTAACACAACCAGGTCATTGTTAAGTAAGGAAAATCTCCAGAAAAGCAGGGTCAAAATTAGGGGTAGTAGGAGTAGGCACATGCCAAGGGTGCTTACCTTCTCTGCCTCCTGCCCCATGTCCATTCCCCTCTCTTCACTCTCATGCCAGCTGTATGCACACTTATATTTGCATGAGAGATGGAATGACTGGGCAGGATGCCTAGGACGTCTGGCCGGCCTTGCCCAGCGCTGCAGCAGAGGCTTTATAAGGAAGAGAACAGGGTTCTAGTTTCTCTTCAGCTGATAACAAGAAACAGTAAATGAGGCCAGGGAGCCTTAGGCCTCTCACCTTAGAAAGCTATCCTGTAAAATACAAGATAGGTTAGATATGTTAGTGGTAGAATAGATTTGTGGAGATCGCTCCAGGTGGTGAGAGTTAGAGGCAGGTTAGTGAGACAAGCAGCTGCGACTCCAACAAGGAGAAAAGAAGGGACCAGTCTCCTGGCAGTAACTGGCCCATATAGGGACCCAGTGGTTAAGTAAGACCTAATGTCTTGAATACAAGGATAAAAGTCTGTAATAATGTACAGAATCACTGAATGGAAGGCAGGAGTAGGAAAGTAGGCATCAAGCTGGGACCTAATGGCTTGGGACACATTATGCTGGCCATATTGGTGTAGGGTAGTGATGGGCGAATTTGGGGCATTTCGCTTCACCGCAAAGCTCATGAATTTCCCATGAAATTCGTGAAACGGCGCAAAATTCGTGAAAAGGCACCGGCATCTGATTTTGACACCGGCGCACATTCACTGGCGAAAATGCACCGGCGTCCAAAAAAAAAAACGTACGCCGGCGTCCATTTTTTTTTGATGCCGGGGAATTTTTGCGGCGGTTTCATGAATTTATTCGCCAGCGTCGAATCGCAGGAATTCCGCGCAAATTCGCGCCTGCAGAATAAATTTGTCCATCACTAGTGTAGGGGAATTTGTGTAACAATGATTATTTAAGAAACTGTGCTGGTAACTGTAAAAGAATTGTTCTTGAGTTCAGTCTCAACACCATTTGTTTACCATTAAGGTGTGTATTTACCATTAAGGTGTGTATTACAAGTTCCCCTTGTGTCTATGACAGTGGTGCAAGTACTACTCGGCCAAGTGTATCATGGAGTTTTTGGGAAGCACATTACATGCATGCCTAAAATAAAGACAATTTAAGTTATGCATTTGTGAAGTAAGGTACCTTAGATCCTGTAACCTTCATGTACAGTATAATGCATAAATCATCTCAGTTTTAAGCATCTACTATCACCATTTGTCTCAATTTTCTTAGTAAAATTTAGAAATGAAATATTAGAATTCTGTCCTGGTCGAAATTAATTGAAAATGACAGCCCTGTTTATAGCCTTTGATATCACTTCTCCTTTGTAAATCATAGCTGCCACATCTAATGACTCCCATGAAGACCCCGGGTGATCGCCATATTTTAAAAAAATCATCTCTTGCAGCTTCGCTTTTCAACAGACATATCTATTATATATTATTGCGCAGAAATGCACAAAAAGTAAATCATACTGGCTTCAGGGCATATCGTCTTGATTAAAACTCAGGCATCAGACAGAAAGCAAAGAGAGCATGGGCCACAGGCCTGGAAAACCAGCAGGAACATAAAATATAAACTTGTGCCGGGCTACTAGAAATAGTTGGAATGCCTTCAATTATAAATAAATTGCTGCCTGGAGCACAGAGCGCACGATAGTCTCTCATGACGCAAGCTGTGCAGCAAATGCTCTGCACCAATTTGAACACGAGGAAACAGTTTTCTATCTTTCCCAGATTCCAGTATTATTTCGCTTATTATGTATCATCCTAAGGTGAAGTTAATGAACCTTTTACGTATATCTGATACTAGCTATAGCTGCATCAAGCGTATTGTTTGCACACTACAAACTGTGTGGAAATGAAAGTAGATCAGGGATTTCCAGTGCATCATCCCTCAGTGGTTGTAGAGCTGTTGCTTTCAGTATGCTGAGTGAAGGAATGTCAGATAAGAATAATGTATTTCACATTGCAAAACACACAAAGTAACAAAAACTTTTACCCAGTTCTGGTTGGTGAATTTTCTTGTATCTGTATGCACACAGAGTAACTCCCAGTAACTTGCATGCAACACAATCTTTCAGGCAGGGCCCTTGTGTAATGTTGGGGGCAGGGTGTTTTAGAATTTTTAGTTAGAATTATGACAATGGGCACCAGTCATTCGTAAAAAGAAACAAAAACAATAATCTCAGGATTATGCACAAGTCTCTTGAGAAAAAGGTTTAGATAGTATAGTGCAGTTGTTCAGAAAATACTCAATAGAACCTGTAGAAGTTCTTGCCCATCATGGGCTTTTGCAGAAAAACAACTTGTAAATGCCCAGCCACAGCTTTTAAGCCCTCCAAGTGAAACCTAGGCAGGGCAGCATATACCCCAAAGTCTGTTTACTTGCATCCTTACTTTGGGGTGGTACATTCAGGACTCTCTAATCCTTCCTCTTAGGCGCATCAGGCTGCTCACTAAATAACCAGAATGATCTCTTACTCCTAGAGTGAGCTATACAAAAGAATATCTTTCTGTACTAGGCATTCCTCTACCTAGGCTCCAGTCTTCTTCCATCTGTCGAGGCTCCAGTCTTCGCCCAGGGAAATCCAGAGAAGAGAAGAGAGTGAAGAGAAGAGAGTGAACCTCATCAGCTTCTCCCATATAGACCTTTGAACAGTCTACCCTCTTGCTGTCTATAAACTCAAGGACACTGCCTGTAAACAATAAGAAGTAGCTACTTTATCAGTCCCCTACATTTACTATCTAAGTCATTATCAAGCTTAGGTGTTCTGGCACCCAACACGCCAAAACTTTCAAGACTGTGCCCCCGATGACCCACTCCCTTGTCTTTCTGTCTTGAATCTTAATTTACACAATGGCATGCTGCTCCCTGAATCTTCTTCCAGCAAGAAATGAGCAAGGAACAGGAGCACTTGTTTCTTCTGCTGGCTAAGTGGCTGCAATCCCTTTGGTCATCTATATTAGAGAATTAGGGGGTGCAGAGGGATATTTTAATTGAGGGATTCCATTTAATTGTCATGTAAAAGACCTAATGAAACATTTAAGAAAATGACAGCTCATTTACTGATTTCTATCCATCACAATGCAAATAATAAACAATATTTATAAAACCAGATACATGCTTAACAAATCCACCAAAGCAAATATTCGTAGATAGTGATGAGCAAATCTTTTCATCAGGCATGGATTCACGTGAAATTCTGCACTTCGCCATCTGCTGCAACAAAAAACTCACCAAGACAAAATTATTGCAGAGACAAAAAAGTTGTCATTATAAAAAACATTACTGTTAATGCATTCGGACAAAAAAGTTGCAGAGACGAAAAAGTCTCTACAAATTGCCATTGACTTTAGTGCATTTTGAGTGAGGAAAATGTTTATGTTTGTAAAGAATTGTTGCATGATTCACTCAACACTATTCCCAGACTATTTAAAGGGATACTGTCATGGGAATTTTTTTTTTTCAAAACGCATCAGTTAATAGTGCAGCATTCTGCACTGAAATCCTGAAATCCGTTTCTCAAAAGAGCAAACAGATTTTCTTATATTTAATTTTGACATCTGACATGGGGCTAGACATATTGTCATTTTCCCAGCTGCCCCCAGTCATGTGACTGGCGCTCTGATAAACTTCAGTCACTCTTTACTGCTCTAGTACAAGTTGAAGTGATATCACCCTTCCCTTTTTCCCCCAGCAGCCCATCAGCAGAACAATGGGAAGGTAACCAGATACCAGCTCCCTAGTACAAGATAATAGCTGCCTGGTAGATCTAAGAACAGAATTCAATTGTAAAGTCCCAAGTCCCACAACGACACATTCAGTTACATTGAGTAGGAGAAACAATAGCCTTCCAGAAAGCAGTTCCATCCTAGTGCTGGCTCTTTCTGAAAGCACATGACCAGGTAAAATTACCCGAGATGGAGCCTACACACCAATATTACTACTAAAATACAGTTGCTGGTTCAGGAATTACATTTTATATTGTAGAGTGAATTATTTGCAGTATAAACAATGTAATTTAGAAATAAAAATTACATCATAAAAATCATGACAGAATCCATTTAAGAATTTATTTGCAAATCACAGCAATCAGGGCTCATGAATAGTGTCTCTAGATGCAGCCAAGGCTTTTGACTCTGTAGAATGGACATACCTCTGTAAAGTCCAAAGTAAATTTAGTCTTGTGGAACACTTCATTCAACGGGTGATGCTACTATATAAACAACTGATAGCAAGAGTCAGGGCTAACAGCTACCTATCATCACTTTTAAACCTACATAGCGGAACCCAAAAAGGGGCGGACAACATCACAGGCCTCCGCCAGGGGAGAGTGCAGGAGCGTATATCATTGTACTCAGATGAAATGCTGCTATACCTGAATACCCCAGATGACTTCCTCCAGGCAGTCCTGCGTATAGTGGACCAATCTGAGCAATACTCATACCTAAAGATCGATTTGGAAAAATCAAGTGTTTTACCCATTGATACAAATATTAATCCCAATTCATTCCCTCCACCCCCCTAGGGAGGGTAAACTGCTTCAAGTATCTTGGTATTGTGATACACAGGGATATAGATGCCTTCATTTCCTCTAATCTTGAACCAATCCTCTGCTCCATGAAATAGAACATGAGTGTGGGCTAATCTACCCATTTCAATCTGGGGCAGGATCAACTTGCTAAAAAATATATTTCTTCCTAAGTTTCTCTATGTGTTCCATCATTCTCCAGTCCCCATTCCTCATGCCTTCTTCACCTCCCTTGACTCTATCCAAACAGCCTTCCTCTGGGCAAACAAACTACACAGGTTTGCTTAGGGATCTGGTGAGTGAAGGGAGACTGGGCCCCTTGCATTGGTATTTTTACACCCATCTAACCCCAACTTCCCACTCCAGGCCACGTTAGCAAGCTCAGTAGAATCCCTTTCTCAAACTATCAGATCTCCATACTAAGCACCCAGTTATACTCACACCCTACAAGGCATGGATGGCAGCACTTAAAGTGTGCAATAGTGATGGGCGAATAAATTCAGCTTTTTCCAGCCAGGGAATAAATTTGAAGCAATTCATCTGTGAAAATTCGTCGGAGTCAAAAAATTTGGATGCGCCTTGGAAAAGGCGCTCGCATCAAAATCGGTGCACGTCAACACTATTCGGACGCCCATTGGCTTTATGCTGGCGTCAAAATTCGGCAACCTTGTGCCACCACTCCTACCACCCCTCTTACCTCAATGGTGGAACTCTTTTCTACATCACCTCAAAACATAGTTGGTACAACGTCTGACCACAATGGGCCTTCGTACAAAGTAAAAGATGGAACCATCTTTCCCATAAAAGAGGTGAAACACGTCTAAACCCAAAAGGCTCTCCCTTGGTTTTCATACTTCCAACTGAGGCAAGACCGGTCAAACACAATTCCACGGGAGCACCTTTCTAAAAATTTTTAGCACCTTGATATGTAGGTTAATGTTGGGAAATAATGATTGCCCTCTCCGATTGGGAAAAGAAGAATAGTTAGTGAAGATAAAATACAGTAAAGGAAACTGTGACACCAGTTATTAAATCTTGTATTCTTTATTTCACTGGGGAACATTTTTCAATGATTTGAAGCTGAGAAAAAAAATCTATATGTAAAATAAATCACTCGTCATTTGCAGATCATTTCAGCTACTTTATTTAATGATCATATCATAAAAAAAATCATTTTCAGTCTTTTAAGCCTCTCCCATGATTTTGTGAAAAACTAATTAAACATGCAGTTTGGAGTGAGATTTATTATACTTTTTATGAATTGTCAAAATGCTTCTGTAAAAATCTTTTAATATAAGCCAGTAGGTGGTGATAATTACATTTTAAAGATATTGTAGCACTTCACAAATCATTTGTCTAGAGCAGGGGTTCTGCAACTGCATGGCTGACCCTCATAAGGGGGCTAGAGATGCAAAGATAAAGTCGTATGAATCGAAGATCTGTATGATTTTCGGACCGTGTGTGGTTCAGTTTAGTCAATCTGACAGGTTTGAAGATTTCTGTCAGCTAACGATAATTTCTCTGCATGTATTGCCTGTCTGACGATATCATTGGGTGACTGTCACTACTATTTGTTGGGCATAACTTTTGTACGATTGCTGTCCCAGGCAGAACATTGTCTGATTTGTTCTTTTACTACTTTAGCTTAATGGTTAGTGACAAGAGTGCAACATACGATTGTTCATCTGACACAAGGCTTAAGTCTATGGCCAGCTTAAGCTGAATATTTATTTGCAGTTGCAACTAGAAAACCATTATGAACATAAAATTTGTGGTGAAAATTGATTTTGTGTCCTAGATATTCAGAATATTAAATGCCTTAACCTCTAGTCTAGAGAATGCCTCATGAAAAAAATTATCAAAAATGTATTTACCAGCTAGTTCGGGGTGGTTAAAAGGGGACAGTCTGTGATGTAAAAGGGGCCAGACTGCGCTGCAAGGGGGTGATGATAAAAGGGGGTGGGGTTATAACAATGATCTCCAACCAGTGGCTCATGAGAAGCAGGTTACTCACCAACCTCTTGGATGTTGCTCCCAGTGGCCTCAAGTCAGTTGCTTTTTGTAATCCAGGATTGGAGGCAAGTATTGGTTACATAAAAACCAGATGTACTGCCAAACAGATATTTATGTAGGCGATATTCCAAATAGAGGCTACCAATAGTCAATCACAGCCATTATTTGGCATCCCCAGGAAATTTTTCATACTCGTGTTGCTGTGTGGCTCACTGGTAAAAAAATACATTTTTTTAACTGCTGGGTTGTAACATCACGAATGGGTCCAGGGCTGATTATGGACAAATTAAGGAGGAGGTAAGATTGGGTGGATTGGGAGCTCAATTAGTTACTAAAGATGTAGAAACTGCAAAAATATTGAACCTTTTTTATTTTACTTACAAAGCAATATTTACTCCCAATTCTTCCTACTGCAAACTGGTAAAACATTTTCTGGCAGATAATGAAAGCACAGCGTTTACCAAAGGTTAGTAAATTACTCTCAAATTGGCATATAGAAAGCTGTGCTTGTATAAGTTTGGAATATAGGCATACACTTACATACGTTCTTGTGCCAAAACAGGGAGGACCGATAAGTGCAGCACACAATCGGAGGATTGCACTTAACTACTAGTCAAAGTTGGGTTTATTTCAAATTGACACACAGCACTAGTATAGGTGAGTGTAAGTAGACCTGTATAATGTAAAATCACTGTATGTGCCATTTTAATGCACAACTCCATTTTAGCACCCAGTGATTGTAAATGTATCTTATAAATCAAGCTATTTATGAATAGCAAATAAAATGCCTCGACAGCTGTATCGTTTTCTGCAGTATATGGACGTATTTAAGTATACCTTAATTTCTCTTCATATCATCACAAATTTCTTGACTTAGTAACCCCATTACCCCAACATGATAAGATGTGATTCCCAAGTAGTTTAAATGTGTTACTCCCAATTGCACTGCTTTCTGTTAGAAGTGTAAAGCATTGATATCATTTGCACAAAGTGTTAAGTGTATTGTATATGTTTCTATGGCAACATGGATGTGATAGCTGTATTCATATATATATAGGGAGTAATTGAAAATGTGATTTTTTTTTTGTATTAAACATTGTGAGAAGAAGAAAAGGTTGAATAATTCAGCAACTTATTGTTATCTGTGCAAAATGGCATTTACTGCATTCACATTTGCGTGCTTAAAAAAATGCTATACCTTGATAAGATCCTTGCCTGCTGGAGACACCAAATGGACGGGTTTAGATCCTTAAACATATTTCTCTCACGGCACCTTTAACACAAAATTTCATTTCCCCAGCCTGCGATGTATTTGTGTCACACATGCAGGGGTGCTCTGCCAATGAGGCGAGCTGAGCCGGTCGCCTCAGGCGGCAGCGCCAGAGAGGATTCCTGGAGCGTCAAAAAGCCGCTCCTGCACCTTTAAGAGCAGAATTTCCGGTTTTCAAACTGTACTATTGCGAGAGAGGGCAATTGCGCTCTCCGCAATATTCCCCCCCTTCCAACAGGTAAGTCGGCGAGGGGGGCTGCATTGCAGGAAACAGCGCCGCACACATGCAACATTACTGGTAAATTGAAAAGGAACTAATTTCACAAAAACCTGTGACCTGAATGAACAGTGAATTATGGCCCATCCATTCATAAACAAATTGCTACTGTGTGACAACAGGGCTAAGATTAGAAACCAATAGAACTGCTTTTTGGAAAGTTCTCTCTAGCTGTAGCATTAGCCTCCTGCAAAGCAGTTAAACACAGAGGTCTTACAAGTGATACCATGAACAGCTTGTTAGTCATGAGCAGTTTTCCTGATCTGACAGATACGAAGCATTATGAACAGTCTTTTGATATGGAATCAGAATTAACCATAGGCAGAAAAGGGTCACAACTGGCACTCTGTGTCATATTTGGCAGCATAAAATGGCACTTTACTTGTAATAGGATTCATTATGACAGAGCCAGTGTCGGACTGGGACACCAGGGGCCCACCCAAAGACCTTTGACCAGGGGCCCACCAATTAATCTTAGACCAGGGGACCACTCTTAGTACTATTTTTCTTCCTCTCCTCACTCAACCTCTATTCTCCTAGTCTCTTTTCTTTACATACTATAATCTATTTTTCCAACTATTTAGCCTCTTTGTTCTCATAAAAATAGGGAATGGCCATGAAATAGGCCAAATGTTGAACAGCATGAGGGGCCGGCCTACTGACACCTGGGCCCACCGGGACTTTTCCTGGTATCCTGGTGGGCCAGTCCGACACTAGACAGAGCTATGTTTCCCCCAGGTAGAAAGCAAAATCACTATATAGTATCTTTAACCAAGAGTTCTTGTTTCACCTTAAATGTAACTATTAGCATAGTATAGCATCTATTGACTCAAATCCCTGTGAGAACCCTGAAGCTACTGCCACCTTTAACACCTCTAGGATTCTTCAGTGTCAATACTGTAGGTATCAATTTATACACAAATTTCACAACCAATGAACAGGTGCTCAGCGACACTATAGGGAAATGAAGGAGCTTAGAATGAAAAAAAAAACTTTAAAGGAGAAGGAAAGTCCTGTTATACTTGGGGGTGCCAACAGTTAGACACTCCCAAGTGATCACATTTACTTACCTGACACCCCAGGCCTCTGCTCCTATCAGAAGAAAACTGCACCAGCCCGGGATTCCTCCATCAAGCACCACAGAGCGATCATCTTCAGGCTTCTTCTTTCTTCTTGCGGCTGCCCATGTGCAGTAGAGCAAAAAACTCAACTATAATGAAAAATCCAGCTATTTTGTTCTACTGCGCATGTGTTTGCCCCAGGAAATTTGAAGAAAGAAGAAGCAGAAAAACAATTTCTCCCTGGTGCTCGCTGGAAGAATCTCAGGCAAGTGCAATTTTCTGCTGATAGGAGCACCAGCCCGGGGTGTTGGGTAAGTAAATGCAATCACTTGGGGGTGTCTAACTTTTGGCACCCCCAAGTAAAAAGGACTTTTCTTCTCATTTAATAAATGGCATTTTTTCTGAGCAAGGACTGGGCCAAACTTTGTGTGATCACAACAGCACCTAGTCGTCATAAATGAACTCTTACAAATGATAGACATTAGGGGGTCATTTATAAGTGTAGTTATGGTCACACAAAGTTTGAAGCAGTTGCTGCACAGAAAAATTCTTTTCATTAAAGTTACTTGCATCTAAATGTGCTCCTTCCACTCTCTGCCATGCTCATGTGCATCTATCAGTGAACCATGGAGCTACCACAACCTTGACTGTGGTAAAGGTGGCAGTTTCAATAGACACAGGGAAATCCGGAGCATACTTCATTTTGATTCTTGACACCCTGACAATGAATATTGTTCCTCGGTGAGTTATTGATGCCTATTTGGTTACGAGGTTCTTTACTAACCCAAGGTTTCCACAACCCTTCACCATTCATCTGTGTCTCCAAGCTGTGCCCCAGCAGCTTGCCATCTTTTTCTCCCATCTTTTCTGCTGATTGACTGCAATGCTCTAGGCTGTTTTCAGCTGGCCAAAATTCAACCACCAATTTACAATATACAGTAAATATACATAAACAGGGCTGTTCCTGCCATGAGGCAAGGCAAACATCTTGTCTCAGGTGGCAGTGAGTAGCCAGTTGCCGGGGGCAGCAAAAAGTCAGCTCTGGTTTAAGCAATATCACTCTCTCTGCACCAGTGATACACTTCCTGACTGCTCCTGTGCTAAAGAGGTGAGCTGTATATAAAAGAAAATAGTGACATCAAAAAGGGTACAGGCCCCTCCGCTGCTGATTCGAAGTCGAAGGTCGAAGTAGCCCATTCGATGGTCGAAGTAGCCAAAAAAAACATTGGAAATTCAGAGTTTTTTATCCTCTATTTCTTCACTCGAGCTAAGTTAATGGGCCCCTAAAGGATTCACAGCATTTTGCATTTTAGCAAAACCCTGTTGAGTTCAAGGTTTCAGATTAGGGTGGCTAAAATCCCGCTAAGATTTGTTGGGCGACTAATCTCCTCATTTTTGGATGACTAATCTCCCCGAAAAGCTTTCGCGATGACTAATCTCTTCTAAAAGACTTCCCGCCGGCTAGAATGTAAATCACCGGGATGACACATGGAACGCTTCGTTTTCTGAAGTCGCCTGAAGTTGCCTCACTTTATACTTACAGCTGCAATAGATATTTATCAAGACACTAGGGGGCCGATTCACTTAATTCGAGTGAAGGTTTCGAAGTAAAAAAAACTTCGAATTTCGAAGTATTTTTTGGGCTACTTCGATCATCGTATGGGCTACTTCGACCTTCGACTACGACTTCGAATCGAAGGTTTCAAACTAAAAATCGTTCGACTATTCGACCATTCGATAGTCAAAGTACTGTCTCTTTAAAAAAAACTTCCACCCCCTAGTTCGGCAGCTAAAAGCTACCGAAGTCAATGTTAGCCTATGGGGAAGGTCCCCATAGGCTTTCCTACGTTTTTTTGATTGAAGGATATTCCTTCGATCGTTGGATTAAAATCCTTCGATTCGAAGGATTTAATCGTTCGATCGAAGGAATAATCCTTTGATCGTACGATCGCAGAATTTGCGCTAAATCCTTCGACTTCAATATTCGAAGTCGAAGGATTTCAATTCCTAGTCGAATATCAAGGGTTAATTAACCCTCGATATTCTACCCTTAATGAATCAGCCCCTAGGTGTGCTGCCAGTTATTCAACTGTGTATTTGTGCCATCCTGAAAAACAAAAGATCCCCCCCCATTATGAACCAACAGAAGAACTAAACAGATGAACTTCAAAGCCTCTTGCAAATGGCACATTTAATAAGACATTTACATTTGTATTCTGAAACATCTAATTTCTGGGATGTTACCAGTAAAGATCACTTTGATTTAGTTGTAATACTTTGAAAGTAAAGCATAAAAATTTGATTTTACATTTCATGACTTGAAAATTACGAGTTTAATAAAGTAAGGAATTTTCAGTCTCCAATTTCTGTTTTTCTGCTATT
Organism: Xenopus laevis; assembly: GCF_017654675.1. Taxonomy (NCBI): domain Eukaryota; kingdom Metazoa; phylum Chordata; class Amphibia; order Anura; family Pipidae; genus Xenopus; species Xenopus laevis. The sequence continues at coordinate 107,717,226 of NC_054376.1, forward strand.
AGGCTATAAATTAATTTCTCTAAAACACTTACATAAATCTGATTAATAACACATTTGTTCAGAGAGTGAATATGATTAAAATGTTCAACTGTAGATACATTTATTACACCAGCCCACTCACAGCTTGCTACTGATTCTGAAATAGAATGTTTCTGGCGCTTGAAGAGAAGAGGGTTACAGTTTAGGATGTTATTGCTGGAGAATGCTGGGAAGTGTAGTTCAAAAACAAACGGAATGCCACAGGTTACCCACATCATTAATTTGTTCAAACCATTTGAAATTTTAAAGGAAAGTTGGGAAAGTAGATTTTCACCAATAGAGTGAATGCAGAGTACTGATAAGAGTATTAAAGAATCAGTAACATCCACATTTGTTAAAAAAATATTCATTTGTAAACTACGAAAAAAACACCAATATTAAACGTTAAAATCGCCAAGTCCTTATTTAGAAATAACTTAACGAATCTCCACTTGCGCTCCTCTTTAGAAAAGGAGACAGGGCGACGATCCATCGTTCGATGCCTGATTTCTCCTTCCTGGCTATCTCCTATAAGGAAGGTAAGGAGGAGAAATCGAGCTCCGCACGATGGATCACCCGATCACCTTTTCTGAAGAGGAGTGCTGAATTTTGATGTTACTGGTCCTTTAAATATACAGGTATGTTATCCAGAATGCTCAGGACCTGAGGCTTTCCAGATAACGGATCTTTCCATTATATGGATCTTCATACCTTAAGAATACTAGAACATCGTGTAAACCTTAAATGAACCCAATAGGCTGGTTCTGCTTCCAATAAGGATTAATTATATCTTAGTTGGGATTAAGTACAGGGTACTATTTTATTAGTACAGAGAAAATGGAAATCATTAAAAAAAATTTAGATTAATTTGGATAAAATTGAGTCTATGAGAGGCAGCCTTTCGGTAATTCAGAGCAGTCTGGATAACAGGTTTCTGGATAACAGATCCCATACCTGTACATATAAGGGCAGATTAAATTGGAAATCTGGCAGGATTTGTAGCCATTTGATATTTGCTGGAATTTTGATTCAATAAATCATATTAAACTTTAATCGATCTGCTGAAATTGAGAGACCAGTTTGACCGATACTGATCACTATGACCTGCAGACTAGTGATGGGTGAATCTGACCTGTTTCTTTGTAAAAAAAAAAATCACTGAAAATGCATTGAGGTCTATGGGTGACACATTTTTGTCATTTTCGCAGACAGCTCCTAACCTAAAGTGCAGGCTGTCTTTTATAGTCAAGATCTGAAGTGACCTGTAACCCCAAATGCTGACCTATACAATATTATTAGCTGAAGAGGTCTTCCGCCCAAAATGCTGTCCTATGTAATTCTAAAAGATTAACTTTATATCTCTTTAGCCAGGTCTGTCTGCTGTCTGTTTATTCATTCTTAAGGATGTTTGCTGAGCAACAATGCCTATCATTGCTATATTACATTTGCCCTGCAACATAATACACCAGGGACATGGACTCAAATAGCTATCCCAAAATCTGCTGAGTTATATTTACTCAAACTTAAGGTTGAATTCACTATAAATCATAAATATATATTGTAAATCATTAAATTAAATTAGAAAATATCCACTCTGCTACAGTAGCCTGCAAACAACTAGCAGAGACCTGTCCCAAAATAGTAAGGGGGTTATTTATCAAAGTCTGATTTTATCTCAACATTTTCTGCTACAAAATCCGATCAAAATCTGCTTGGGTTTTTTTTACACTTATTTATTATTACATTTTCCCGAAAATTTGATTTGTGGGAAAAGATCCGTTTTTCAAAATTTTTTAAATTTTTTCACCTGAAAACTCAGATTTCTTATGCTTTTTTGCCCGAAAACTTTGAGTTATTGTACAAAAGCCAGCGCACATCAAAAAATCATTGGAACTTCTCTCATTGACTTATATGCAACCTCAACATATCTGAGATGCCGGATTTTCTAATTCTGACTTTTCCATCCCCAGGGTTTAAGAAAAAGTCTGATTTTATAAAAAGAAATTACTAATTTTTCGGGATGTTTAGTAAATAACCCCCTTAGACTCTGGAGATATTCTGCTCTCCAAGAGAATAGCCAGCAGTAGGGATGGGCGAATTTGACCCGTTTCGTTTCACCAAAAATTTGCCGCCAGCCATTAAAGTTTATGGGCGTCATAAAAATTTTTGCCGCACGACGCCATACAAGTCTATGGGAGTCAATTCTGCGGCGAAACAAGGCAAAAAATTCGCCCATCCCTAGCCAGCAGTTGTGGGGAAACCTTAGGGAAATAAAAATATTCCTTAGAACTTTTCTTTAGACCCATGTATTATCTCATGCTTTATTATACGTGCAGTACTACAATGACTAATTAGCATTATATTTACCCCTAATACATAGGGGCAGATGTTTGAAGGGTCGAATATCGAGGGTTAATTAACCCTCGATATTCGACTAGGAACTAAAATCGTTCGACTTCGAATATCGAAGTCGAACGATTTAGCGCAAATCCTGCGATCGAACGATCGAAGGATTATTCGTTCGTTCAATTATTCGAACGAAGGATTATTCGTTCGAACGATTAAATCCTTCGAATCGAGCGATTCGAAGGATTTTAATACAACGATCGAAGGAATATCCTTCGATCAAAAAATCTCAGGCAAGCCTATGGGGACCTTCCCCATAGGCTAACATTGACTTCGGTAGCTTTTAGCTGCCGAAGTAGGGGGTCGAAGTTTTTCTTAAAGAGACAGTACTTCGACTATCGAATGGTCGAATAGTCGAACGATTTTTAGTTCGAATCGTTCGATTCGAAGTCGAAGTAGTAGTCGAAGGTCGAAGTAGCCCATTCGATGGTCGAAGTAGCCCAAAAAACACTTCGAAATTCGAAGTTTTTTTAATTCGAATCCTTCACTCGAGCTTTGTAAATGTGCCCCTTAGTGTACCCTCTAGGCTTGCACAACTAGCTCTAATGCTGTTAATTAGCCATTCATTCACTTCAGCAGTCATTTTGCCGGCTCAGAAAAACGTACTCAGATTAATTATTTTAATTAAAACGCCCAAAGAAGCACTGTATTTTTCATAACGGAAAACAGTTTCACATTTAGCCTCATAAATAACTTTGAAACTTACCTTTTTCCCTTACATTTTGAACTAAATATGATCAGCGATGCTCGCTGAAATGAATAAATGATGTTGGAAAGTTTATCCATTTGTACTGATACTGTTAAAATGTTACAAGGGGATCAAACATCGTTGTGTATACGTTAGGTAGGAAAAATTTTAAATTTGACTTGTTAGATTATACTATTTTCATGCATTTTATTGAATTTCAAAAAATATAAAACTTAAAAGTATAATCTGATCTAACATATAATGAAATACCTATTTATAAAGCATCCATCTTTTCTTTTCTTTCTTTTCATTTTGCACAAATTTGGTATGCAAAGGCTACGAGGGGTAGGCTATTTTAAAAGTGTGTTTGACAGAATTTTAGACTTCAGCGGTCTTGGTGAAGCCCTTTTAGATGTAGGGGAGAAATCCTGTGAGGCTAGTAAATAAGTAAATTCAATGTGCAAACAATGCAGAACATGAATATTGCTCTTAGGTAAGTGGTCTTTAGACAAGATGCGCAAAACAGTTTGATGTATTTTTTTTGGTCAAAACTGAAGGCAAAACTTAGGGGGTTATTTATCAAAGGCCGAATTTATCTAATTTTTCTTTTAAAGGGGAAAACAAAATTCTTGCATGGAAAAAAAATTTTTCAGAATTTATTAAACCCCGAGTGTGTTAAAAGTCCGGATAAAAAAGTACTCCAACTCAGACCTGCCAAATTCATGTAGAAGTCAATGGGAGAAGTCCCGAAGATATTCTGATCTGCACTGGGTTTCGTGCAATTATCCGAAGATTTGATGGTTTCGTGGCTTCAAATCTTAAAAATTCATACAATTTAAATTATTTCACACACAGGAAATTTACAGGAAAATTTATTGATAAATAATGGGAAAAAAATTCATGCGGATTTGGTCGTACTATTTTTCAGAAAATGATGAGATATTTTTGGATTTTGATAAATAACTCCCTTAAAGGGGTGGTTCTAGTATGACATAGAATGGCCAATGGCCAATTATACAATTGGTCTTCATTATTTATTTTTTTACAGTTTTATAGTTGTTTGCCTTTTCCTTCCTACTCTCTGACCCCATATAAAAAGCAAATGCTCTGTATGGCTACAAAAGTATTTTTTTATTGCTATTTTTTATTCCTAATCTTTCTATTTAGACCCACTCCTATTCATATTCTAGTCTATTATTTGAAGCAGTGCATGGTTGCTAGGGTAATTTGGACCCTAGCAACCAGATTTCTGAAATTGCAAACTGGAACTGCTGAATAGAAAACTAAAAACCTTAAAATAAAAAAAATTAAAACTAATTGCAAATTGTCTCAGAATATCCCTCTCTACATCATTCTAAAAGTAATTTAAAGGTGAACAACCCCTTTAATGTGACATTATGTGCCCAGTATTATTTACATATACATCTCAATAATAATTCACTAATAGATCAGATGACCATTAGTGGTTTTATTCTCCTTCAGAGCTTCCAACTCCAGTTGCAGGAACAAAGAACATGGAGCCACATTTACACTGCTTAGGTGGGATTCCATATCTACTGTATGGCTCTGGTCTTATTGGTGCAATGTTTGATAGCTTCATGCAGCCTTACCCTAAATGTTAACTGTTGATTGGCTGATGGCAAATTGTATACTGTATAATCTATGAGGGAATGTGCACAAAGTAGAATTGAAGGGTCGGTTTTCAACTCCAGTAACTATTTTAATAAGGAAAATGTACTGCTACTTAGCTGTGCCTAGATACTTGACTTTTTTGATATTTTATCTCTTCTGCACAGAAAGTATAAATTGGCTGCACTCATGTAATTGCCCCACTGTTCTGCACTTCAAACTGACAAAAACGGTCTTAAAAGACCCGCTTGCAATAAATGTCGAAAATGAAAATGTTACTAAATTGCTCCATGCCAGAGCCTTTGCCGTCTGGTTCTAAGTTAGAAACTGTGTGCAGCTCTTTGTAAAATATGCATTGAAATGCCCAGCGATGCGTATCAGATTTAATAAGCATGGAAATATGCTCTTAGTATAGTAGGAACGACAACATCTCTCTCTATAATTCTCAATTTTCAATATTGCCTTAAATCACTGAGGTTCTAAAAAAGAAAATCTCCGTCCAACAGCTGCTTATTTATTTCTGAATCTGTTAGAAGAGGCCTGATGTTATTCTGATATCCAGTTGGTGAACACAAAATGACCTGCAATTCAGGCCCTTGTACTCAAACGAATTCAATCGGAAATCACACTTTAACAAACCTTCTTTTATGTACTGCAGATACATGGTTGATGCTAGGGTTTTCTACTGTATTTCCCTTTCTGCTGTCATATTATTGTCTGAAATATTTCTAATAAGACATTTTTATAGATAATCTTCACTTCAACAAGATGATGAATTTCTTTGTTTATCCTGGATGAGAACATTGTGAAGAGCAAAAACATGATTATGGATGAATTAACACATTTCATAACAATATGGATTTATGTCCCCATTCACCTGCCTGTAAAGCTTGTGTATCATAAAGACTATTATATATAGTGCCACTTATGAAAAATTAAATAACCATGTAGCTGAAACGAGAGCAAAACACATCCTTATTTAACCATATGTGCCCAGTCCAACAAATGTTAAAAAGCAGATAAAACAGCAAGTGAACATAATTTATCTTTCTATTGACTCTTTTTGGAAACCAGTTCTCCAAAACAATGGAAAAATGTTAATGACATAGGGGCCGATTCACAAAGGGTCAAATATCGAGGGTTAATTAACCCTCGATATTCGACTGGGAATTAAAATCCTTCGACTTCGAATATCGAAGTCGAAGGATTTTAGCGTAAATAGTGCGATCGAACGATCGAAGGATTATTCATTCGATCGAACGATAAAATCCTTTGAATCGAACGATTTCCCCATAGGCTAACATTGAGTTCGGTAGCTTTTAGATGGCGAACTAGGGGGTCAAAGTTTTTTCTTAAAGAGACAGTACTTCGACTATCGAATGGTCGAATAGTCGAACGATTTTTATTTCGAATCCTTCGATTCGAAGTCGTAGTCGAAGGTCGTAGTAGCCCATTCGATGGTCGAAGTAGCCCAAAAAACACTTCGAAATTCGAAGTTTTTTTTACTTCGAATCCTTCACTCGAAGTTAGTGAATCGGCCCCATAGTGTAGTTTTTAATTAACAATTCTTCATGAATCAATGATTTACTTCTGCTTTTTAATAAGGGGGTCATATCTTTAAGGAAAGGGGAGCCTTGCCAGTGCTAGAAAGGGGCAGACAGGAAATTTAGGAGATTTAGGGTGTAGGTTAGGAACAAGGTGGGTGAATACTGTAGGTCTCTTATCCATGGGGCAGCCAAGGAATACAATTCTTAAGTGTGCAGTTGGTAGGATGTGTACTAGGAGTATGTTGCAGATCATTTATCCTCTACTTGTTGGGGGTCGTGCTACTATGCCAGAGCCAAGCCAAGTCGACCGGCACCCTAGGCAATCCAGCCGGCCACTTCACCCCCCCCCATTGTGTGAACACATGCACTGTGACGTCTTGCGGAGAGGGGGCAGTGGCCGAGGGTAGAGCAGCAGAGGAGAGGGCAGGGGTGGGGAGAGCAGCAGGCGGGGAGGGCAGGAGAAGGGGGTGTGGCAGAGAGAAGTGAACATGAACTAGGGGTATACAGAAGACCATTTAACAGGTACCTGTCCAGCACCCCTGGTTGCCTTAGCCAGTATTTCACAGGCCTAGCTTGTAAAATATAGGTGCCTTTGATTACATGAAACACGTAAGGCTGCCTTGTATGTATAAAAATAGACATTAACTTGGTTCTACATGCCTGGGAAGTTTGGTCTTTTGAGTGTCTGCCTAACTATTATACGAAAGGATCCATTCCTTAGCTGAAGGCTTAGGCTGGTGCACCAGTGCCTCTTCCAGTCTGCAGTAAGTTTATTCAACTTTTATTTGGACCCTCTAGTGTATCTCCCTAGCTGGTAAAATATCAGCCAAAGCCAGGGCCAATATCACAAATTTACCAGTAAATCAATGAATTCTCCCGCAATGTCACTACTCTGCCCATTTGTATGTGGTGTTATGGTTTGCCTGTTGTTACTTATCCCTTAAATGCTCGGCATGACAAGCAACTGGTAGTTTTGGTTGGCATGCATTGCAATGGGAGTGTTATTAAGTAACATAGTGTCCTTTTCTTGGTTTAAAGTTGCATGAATTTATTGGTAATTGGGAAATTTGGAAGAAGTTGACAGTGACAGAAGCCTTAGAGACTGATACTTCATGGTCTGGAAATGTCGTGTAATCAATGCTAGCCTAATCCAGCATAAAACAATATTGTTCTGAAATCAGTTTCATGATCTGGATCAGGGGTGTCCAAACTTTTGGCTCGCCGGGCCACATTGGAAAAAGAAAAATTGTCTGGGGCCACACATGAAATACACAAACACGTTTGATTAGTAAAAGTAAAGGAAATATACAGAAAATAACTGTTGGATAACCAGATGGAGCTATACACTGTAATATGGGACACCTGGATAATAAATAGACGTATTATTATATTATTATTACTAACTGGGCAATGGACAGAGTCCCCCCTTCTCCTATTTCCTTGGGAACCAAGCGTTTCAAGCTGGGCCACATTCATATGCATCCTGGGCCGCATGTGGCCCTTGGGCCACAGTTTGGACACCCCTGATCTGGATGATTAAAAATCTTTCCTGAGATATTTAGGGCTTAGATTTCTCTTTTCCTTCTTCGCATATCTTGAAGTCATCTTCTATTTAATGATACAAATCTTGCCTCACCCACCCTGATGATAACATAGTAGGACATTTCTACCTTAAATTCAATACACCACAACCAAAACACCAGAGGCTAAATTACTTGGCCCAAACCCAACCAATCTCAGGTGAACCTGCCGGCTTTTCACATTTTTGGCTAATCACTATGACAAGACCTTGTCATAGCAGAAATCACATTGTGAATATATACAATACAGGCGCAGAGTTCTGCTGCTAAATGAGCTATTCATACTGTACATCTTTGATGACTGCACACATACTTTATTTAAAGCACTTTTGTTGCAGAATATTGTGCAGATTAACTCCCCTATTGTTGTTGTTCTCCATGTTTTAAAATCCAGCCAACTTTTAGCAAAAGTTTCTCCACTGTATTGTAAAAGATTGCTCTCAGTCATTCTTAATGGTTTTCCTTCTTCTTTGCTCCTTTGTATCTCAAATGACAGTTTTTATGTGTCCTTTATTGTGCAAGGCTCAAAAGAATTGCTGCAGCTACATTTTTGCCAATGGTTTTATGATTTTCTATATGGAGATATAAAGAGAACTTATTTTGTACAAATGAAAATTATAATTTCTGCTCTTCGCAACAGTGTCTGGCTCAGCATTTAGTCATACATAGAAAATCCATAACCAGACAATTTATGTTCAGTTAAGGTGTAAGTTTAGGTAACCTCTAACACTATGGGGGTTATTTACTAAACTCCGAATGCAAAAATCACGAATAATTTGTGATTTTTTTAAATAAAATCTGATGTTTTAAAAAAAATCATAAATTTTTCGGAATTTAATAAACCCCTAGGATGGAAAAGTCTGAATCCGAAAATCCGGCATCTCAGACCTGTCAAGGTTGCCTATAAGTCAATGGGAGAAGTCACAATGATTTTTTGATGTGCGTTAAGTTTTGTGCAATACCCTGAAGTTGTCTGAGTTTACTGTGCTTTCTTGTGAAAATTCTGAAAGATTGTGAAATTAGTGAAAATTGGATGAAAAAATCCAAAAAAATCTTTAAAATTGGATTTTTTCCCCCAAAGAAAATTGTGGGGAAAATGTGATAATAAATAAGTGCAAAAACCCAAGCAAGTTTGATCGGAGTTTGTAGCAGAAAATATTGAGATAAATTCAGACTTTGATAAATAACCCCTGATAATATATTTTTATATGACCACATTTATATGAGACTAGCCTAGTGGTTACTTGTTACATTGTAAACTGGGAAGGGAAGTATGCCATACAATGCCAATTCCCTGGACCCCTGTTTCATTAAAAATGTAATATCTATGCAAGTGTACATACTTTCAAAAACTGGGGTTTTAGTTTCAAAGTAATAATAGTAGAATTGGCAAGCCACCATACCATGTCAAGATAAATTTCACATGGGGGTCCTATTTGTCAAATTATCCATAGGCTGGCACCTCCCTGTAAGGCAGTATTTCCTGGGAAAAGTGTCTCCTGACCAAAGCACTGGTCACAGGCTTGCTCTTCCCCTGTCCAAAACATTGGTCTCACAGGCTTAATCCTCCTGCTTGTGACTTTCATAGATAGATTGTCCAGACCAGTGATCCCCAACCAGTAGCTCGTGAGCAACATGTTGCTCTCCAATCTCTTGGATGTTGCTCCCAGTGGCCTCAAAGCAGGTGCTTATTTTTGAATTCCATGCTTGGAGGCAAGTTCTGGTTGTATAAAAACCAAGTGCACTGCCAAACAGAGCCTCAATGTAGGTTGACAATCCACATACAGGCTACCAAATAGCCAATCACAGCCCTTATATGGCACCCCAAAAACATTTTTCATGCTTGTGTTGCTCCCCAACTGCTTTTATTTCTGAATGTTGCTCACGGGATCAAAAGGTTGGGGATCCCTGGTCCAGACCAATACCCATTTTTGTAAATAATTTGGACAGATCAATTGCACTTAACCCTGGAATACTCCAATAACTCCTCCTGGTATTTAAGTATTATGCCACATACATATTTTGCTCTGCTGGTATTAACCAGACGTTGATAATGCAGTTGTCTTTTACTTCCTTTATAATCATATGGATAACAAGGCATGTGTTTGTCAGCATTGATAGGAATGCCATGGATAGCAGCAAAGCTTGAAGGAGGGGCAGTATTACCCAGGCTTAGCCCACACAAGGGGCATTTAAGTGAAAGGGAGGGATAAATCTGTTGGGGGAGTAGGAGGCCATCTTAGAGCTAGGTTAGGAGTAATTGGCTGACATTTTTAGTTAGGCAGCTGAAAGAAAGATTCACCACCCACCCTCCCTAGTTGGGGGTGGTCTTTGTTGTTTTCATAGTTGTCACGTATGTGATGTTGGAGGACTAGGGTAAACTAGTTATTTAGTTAGTTGGAAAGTCAGTTAAATTGCAGTAGGTCATCCTTAAGGTGGTCATACACGGGCAGATTAACGCTGAATATATCGGACTGATTCGGCAGTTTATCTGCCCATGTTTGGGGGTTCCCGACGGGCCCTCCCGATCAATATCAGGCCAAAAATTGGCCAGATATCGATCGGTCAAGTTTGATTCTTTGTACGATCCAGGACCACATTGGCTAGTTGATGCGGTCCTGCGACCCGTCGGAGCCCATTCGTAGTATTGTAATCCGATCGTTCGGCCCCAGGGTCCAAACGTTCGGATTCATCCGATATCGCCCTGCCGTTAGTGGGCATATCGGGTTAAAATCCGTTCATTTGGCGACCTTGCCACACGAGCGGATCTTATAGTGTATGGCCATCTTTACTCATGGTATCTGTCGCAACAAGGGAAGGGGCTAGGGTTGTGAAAAAGAAGAACAGGGCTATCTAGCACTCAAGGAATATTCAGGGCCAAAAAAATAAAGTAAAAAGCTGTATTTATTAGTTGATGTTAAAAATGTCACATCTCATGTGTTGTCCTTTTTCACATATACTGGTTTGGCGCTCCTAGAAGCTTGGGCAATGGGGCTGGTGCACCTGGACCACCTGATTCACATTTATATCTACATTGATATTTTGTAGCACCCTCTTTCTTTTGTCTCAAAGTGGGCTAGGGTTGCCACCTTTTCTGGGGCCGGAAAATGGCAGTTGGGCGGATGACGTTGGGGGTGGGGGCAGGACTGGTGACATCTGGGGTGGGACTGAGGACATGGCATTCAGCGATTGGCTGATCACCATGTTATTATGGTCAATGTCCTGTCTGGATTTCCTAATTCAGAAATCTTAACAGAAAGGAAGAAAATTTTGCGAATTTCCCGCAAAATTCGTGACACAGCAAAAAATTTGTGAAAAATCGTGAACTCGGAAAGTTCACGCAAAAAATCAAGCGATTCGAACGTTTTCACGGAAAAAAATTTAGCAAATCGAACATTTTTCACGAAAAAATCGAGCAATTCAAACGGTTTCACAGAAATATCGAGCAATTCGAACCCTTTCACGAAAAAAATCCAGCAATTCAAACTTTTTCACGAAACAATTGTGCAAATCGGAAAATGACACGAATTCGTGCCAGGCCAATATTTTCGCCCATCACTATTCACAAGGACAGCCCTTCCAAATGCCGGGCTGTCTGGGTGAAGTCCAGACAGGTGGACGCCCTAGAGTGGGTGCTTTTCATTCTGCTAGGAAACATTTATGCCGGTAAGAAAGGTATTTTTCTGGCGGGGTGGTTTAACTGATAAGGTGCGTGACCATTATTGTCAATGGAGTTCAGGAATGGATCGCAGGCTCCCGGTAAGGTGAAGGCTTTATAATGAGTACAAAGTGGCAGGGTTTCCTCTGAGCCAGGATGTTTGCAGCTAGAGGATATTGCTTCTGGTTATGTAAGGGCAGACTTAAAGGGGCTCAGGTGATTTTAATGTTTATGCTTTTACAATGTTCAGTGTTGACGATGAAATTGTGTAATGGGCTTTGGATGTATTTAATATAGATTAATATGCTGTTCAATTGATGATTTGTATTCCTGTAACCTTAAAAAAGCTGTGGCCAGTAGGAACATCATTGATGTTTGTGTTTGATGGGTCTACCTAGGATTCTAGGTAGACCCATTTTTGGTCTGGATCAGCCAAGTACATCAATGGCAAAATTAGAGCAATGTCCTGACAAGCTTTTCCCTGGCAAACTTTTGAATATACAATTCTATAATTAATTTGAATTCTATTATTTTTTCGAGGGCTGTGCTTCTACCAATATCAATGCAGGATAAATTAATACATTTATACACATCTAATAACTTGGTTATTTAATTGTAGATAAATTGTAGATTCCTGCTTAAATATTCCCTAATGCCAAACTCTTATAGTAAGACAAATTAATTCCTACTGTTTTTTTCAATAAATAAAGATTATATTTTCAAAAATGAAACCATTTCTTTTTAATTTCAATACATTTTTAAAACCTCTTTCTACTAATGTTTTGTTATCTTAAAAATTGCATACAAACTTTTGGCAGAAATAGATATTGTAGAACTTCAGTATATCACATAGCATGGATTTTTCAAAATTGATTTTCAAATCAATTTTTACTGGCCAATATATTAAAAGTTGTAAAACCTGAACCAGGTGATAACCCATAGCAACCAATCAGCAGTAAACATTTGCTGATCAGAAGTTTGAAAGCAAACATCTGATTGGTTGGAACAGGTCACTAGAGGTTGTGCCTTTTGATCACCTCATGTTTTGTGAGTTTCAAAAACATTTTGGGAAATAAAGCTGAGAAATATTTCAGTTAAACTTTGAAAACAGGGTTGGGAAGAGGTCATAGGGCCAAACATGTTAGGGGTCATATTTGAGAGGCTATGTTAAAAATCCCAGTTACGCCTACTGACACAGGGGAATCCACCTCTGAATTAGGATGTAGCTCCACAGGAGTCTTCGTCAATCATTATCATTTTAGTTGCGTCAACGAATTTGTGTCTGACTCAGTGTCTCTCTCGTATGCTGAACACCATACATGACACCATCTGGATTTAGAAAATATTCATGGCAATTGTGTCTGACACTCATCGAAGTGCAACTGTATTCATTTTTACACACTGAGTGCAAATGCATCAAATGCATCCCCACTAGTGAAGGCGCGAATTTATGGCGAATTCCCACGATTCACCAGTGAATATATTTACAAAACCGCAGAGAAAATTCACCAGTAAAAATTTGCTGGCGTCAAAAAAAAAACATACGCAGGCGCCGTTTTGTGAATTTTTTTCCGAACCAAAATGCCCCAAATTCACCCATCACTAATCCCCACCTGCCTACCACAAAGATTCTAGAATGGTGGGTGAAATGGTGCATTGTGGGTAAAACACACAACAATTGCACTATAAATTGCACTTATTCCATGTCGCAAAAAATATTGTTTTATTTGCAAAATTGCTGCTTTTCAAAAAGAAACCACTAAATTACAATTTCAACTATTTCCCAATCAAGGGCACCAAAAATGCATTAGAATATAGAATATTTGTGTAATCTACTTTTAGAATCTCGTTAAAGTGATTTTTTTTTTTTAGGAGGTAAACAATTCCACTCTCAAATGCCAGTAAAACTCACAGATGTATAGTAGGTGTAAACATTAACTCCCAAATTTTGATATTTTAGCTGTGTAAGTGTCAGGAAAAAACTTAGGGGCTTGTTAATTAAGCAATTAGATCATTAATATTTTGTTGATTTTGGTGTTCTTCTTAAGAAAATACAAACCTAATGAGATAGCTATGTATGTTCTAATACCTTTATGAACAATTAAAACAGCATTTAATGATTACAGACATTTTTCATATAATCAGCTTTTTATAATTTGCATCTTATTCAAAGCAAAAGTTTATGCATCTAACTAAATTTACAAATACAGCTGTAGATTGCCCCTGAACTGTAGTGATGTTATATTTACTTCAGAACAGCATTATTTTAAACAAGAAGGTATCATATTATATCATATTTAAATAGAATAAGTGCCTAAAAGCTTAAGATAATATTAAGGGGATAGGGGCATAAAGGGATAAAGCTTAATGTAGATCATATAAAACAATATACAAGTCAGATAGTCCTTCTGTCTTCACAATATGAGCATGTGCTAATCTATTGCATATGGGGGTTCACTCTCCTATTTTTGTTTTGGTGTTTGATGCTAGTGATGGGCGAATTTGCGGCGTTTCGCCGAAAAATTAGCGAATTTTGCGCGAAACGGCGAAAAATTCGCGAAACTGCGCCGTTTTTTCGAATTTTCGCGGGCGTTTCGCGAATTGCGGGCGTTTCGCGAATTGCGAATTTATTCACTGGCGGCGAATCGCGCAAATTCGCTGCGAATTCGCGCCTGGCAAATAAATTCACCCCTCACTATTTGATGCATCTCTGCCCTGTTGTAAGAAAAGACACACTCCAAGAGAACTTCATCCTCAGCCAGAGGGTGATTGTAGTGCATTGAAAGAGATGTCAGAAGCAAAGATGGCATTTACAATGTGCTGCTTCTGCCTGGACAACTCCTTGTTTTTCAGTCTTGGTTTTAGAAAAGTCAGACCACTGCATTTGGCATTTTAAACTTTGTGGCAATACTGGTGCTAGAACTGGTTCTAGATTTGCTTCTTTTTGTGTGTGCTACTTCCAACTGGCTACCGTTACATTTTTTCTAAATACTGCCTTAGGGACATTTTTGAAATAATAGTAAATTACAAACATGTAGAAATGTATGGCACGCCGGATATATTTATTCCCCAATTATTACTAAAACTAGGTTGTACAATGTGTGCTGTATGTGCATGGAAACTGCCTAAATTACTTGTACCTGTCCAAAGTAGGACAATACTTGCCTGTTTTGCTATGGTATTACTCTTCTGTTAATTTCACACATGCTTTACCTAAGCAAGAATAGAACATGTCATAACAATGAATGCCATAGAACGTTTGAATAATTTGATACCAAATATACATGTATATTACATACATGCAGTAGTTCATGGTTGACACTTAGGGGGTTATTTTCTAAAACTCAAATTTTTCTCACTCTATTTAAAAAAAAAAATCTGACAAACTCCCAGACTCAAATCCCCTTTATTTATAATTAATGTTTCTCAAAAAAATCGGTAGGAAAAAACGTTGGTTTTGGAGTTTTTATTAACACATAATTTTTTTCACTTCGACGGGGGTTACTACCTCCAGAGACGCGGCACCGCCATGGGGGCTTCCTTTGCCCCCTCATATGCAAATTTGTATATGGGCCAGTGGGAGCAGTGCCACGTCTATGGATGTGCTAACCCCTTTCGTGAACACGTGGTCTGGTACGGCAGATATATTGACGATCTGCTATTTATATGGGATGGTCCTTCACATTTAATTGATGAATTTCATCAATACCTTAACGAAAACCTATATAATTTACAATTATCACTGGATCACCACAAGAATACTATCACCTTTTTAGACTTATCCTTAACAGGAAACACTACCACTAAACGTATAGACACTGAAATTTTTAGGAAACCCACGGCGGGCAACACTATTCTAAAATTCAATAGTTGTCATCCTAAACACACTTTGAATAGCATCCCTTACAGCCAGTTTGTAAGATACCGTAGGAATTGTAGCCAAGATGCCACATTCAACCTCCAATCGCAACATTTGGGCCAAAGATTGCAAGAAAGAGGGTACCCCAGACACCTCATAGAAAACGCACAGGAGAAAGCTAAAATAGCTCCTTTAATGGGGGAGGGTAGAAATGATATAGGACGTCCAATCCAGGACCATATAGACCAAACCAGATCAGATAAACATAAAATGTTTTTCGTCACCGAATTCAGTGAGGAATATGGCAACATCTGTAAGATTATTAAAAAGTATCTACCTATACTAAACGGTGATGCAAAAATGTCGGAAATACTGTCCCAAACTGAGGTAAAGTGTGTTCCAAGAAAGGCACCCACTCTAGGCAGTATTTTGGCACCAAGCTTGGTTTCATCGGTTCCACCGAAAATAGCAGACAACTGGTTGAAAGTGAAAGGTACATACAAATGTGGGGCCAACGTCTGCAAAACATGTCAAGTGATCTCCACAGGCCCTGATTTCAAATCCAATGTATCAGGACAATCCTTCAAAAACAGCGGGTTCTATAATTGTAACACTAGGAATGTGGTATACCTACTGGAGTGTGGTCACTGCAATAAGCAATATGTGGGTCGCACATCCCGCATTTTGAAGGATAGGGTAAGGGAGCATATTAGAAGTATCACCAATAGGGAGGAGAATACACCAGTGGGCCGGCATTTTAAAATATGCTCACCCATTGGTTTAAAAGACCTAAAAGTAAAGGTAATTGAGAAAGTACAGATTCCCATTAGAGGCGGTGATATTGGTCACAGATTAAATCTCAGAGAGGCATTTTGGATCCTCAAACTGGATACAAGGATCCCGAACGGTTTAAATTATAGACATGACATTAGTTATCTGTACTAATGTGTGATATAAGGGGCCCTTTACCCATTGAGAAAGCCTAATAGGCCATAGGGGTGTTCATTGGTCACACTCCACTAAAATCCCTTCCCAGTCCAACTCTTCTAGTAAGTTTTGAGTAGAGGTACAAGATAACAATACTTCCCTTGCCCCATAGACTTCCTTGATAGTTTGTTTGGTTTTTAAACAATGTATACAATTTTTAGGAAACAAAACAATCTTTTAAATGTCCTCATGTTTCACTTGTTTCAGGTTTTTACGATTTAAATAAAGATGTAATTTTTATGTACGCCCACTAGAGGGCACTAATACCTTGTGTATAAATAACCCAGTTGTAACAAGTGTACTGCTTACCTATGATTAAGGGATAACTCCCGAAACGCGTAAGGTGTCATCAGCAGTTACTCCAATAAACCCCATTTCAGAAGTGCCGTCTGCCGTCTGCTTCTTCGCATCTTTGCTGCTTCCACAGTGGGGACACTGTGAGACTGAGCACCTGAATCGTGGGAAAACGGTGAGCTAGTGCGGTCCTTATTCTTCTTTCTCACTCAAGGAAAAAACGTTGCAACAAAATTGAGTATCAATTCAAATCTTTCTTATTGAAGCGTCATGACGTAATCGCGCTTTGGCGCAAAGTTTGAATATTTAAAGGGGCTTTGGGCTAGAAATCATTGCCCTCTGTTAGGTCTAATTTGATTAGTTCCTGGTGCGATTTTGTCTGCGATTTCCCTGGTTTTTGATCCCTGCCTGTCTGACCTTGCTGAATTCTGCCAATACCGTCTTTTGCCTGCCTTACTATTCTTAAACTATGCCTGAACCGACCCTAGCCTGTCTGATCTTATATGAACTCTGCCTGTACTGACCACTGCCTGTCTGACCCTGCTTGAACTCTGCCTGTACCAACTCAGTCCTGCCTGACCACACTTTATCATCTACTCCTTGTGAAGTTGGTGTTGCCTTCCATCCTAAACTTGCATTATGAAGGTGCCCCTTTGCTTGTCCAGAACGCTTTGCATACAAAAGTTGGTTCTGGTTAGGCATTTGGAGACAAAGAACCAAAAAAAAGTTTATTACTTCTTTATTAGATAGCAATAAAAAGATCTTCACATCTACTATATTAATTAAAAGATTGTTACACTAGATTAAGTAAGCAAATGAATTATATAGATTACTATTGTACAATTGTGGTGCTAAGGGAAGTCTTAATTATAGAAGACAAAGTAGTTGAATTAAAAACAAACCGAGTAGATTCAAATTATTTTATTTTCATTAAAGCTGTTTTATCGTTCAATACAGCCTAAGGAGATGCAGAGTAGAAACATTCCAGTCTTATATTTCTAATGTATTTCAGCATAGTTTGTTTTTTAAAGAAAGACTATCTTTGCTTAATCATTTTAGTTGTCGTTAAGCTACTTGAACACTTCAACAACAACTGACGGTCTGCAGGTTGGGTAATTCTCTTTACTGCCTGGAAATGTAGATATTCTGGCAAATGCCAGAAGGAATTCTGTAAAGTTGTTATATACTTTTTTGGGCTTTATTACTATTATTACTGTATAGGGATGGGTGAAAATTCACCGGCATCGAAAAAATGTTGCCGCCGGTGTCAAAGTTTTTTTTCGACGTGGCTACAGGCTTAACGCCGTTGCCGATTTTGATGCCTTCACTGAAAAACGGACTCCCATTGACTTTATTGGGTACCGAAGCTTTGCTGCCGGCACCCATTTTTGACGCCGAGGAATTGTCGTCGGCGGCAAAATTGCCGTTTCGCAAATTTTTGGCCAGTTTTGCGAATTTCCCGCAAAATTCTTGAAACTGCCGAAAAATTCTCAAAACGGCAATTCGTGGTGAAGTGGGACAAATTACACTACGAATGGACATAACTACACTACGAAAGTCAAGCTTATGCCATCATGCCCGTCAGTGCTATGGCAACACAATTGGGGGAATGTAATTAAAGTTGTTAATGGAAAAAAATATTCACAATGCGAAAAGTTTTACCTTTGCGGGAATTCAATATAGCTTTGGCAGTTTACTATAGCTTTAGTGACCTCTTCCAACAGTGGAAGGAGGTTTGTGAAATTTACATTTTGCTCCAGTTGGCAGTGAATGTAAAAAAAAATTCTTACTGAAATTATATCGCAATAGTATCAATGCTATCATGTTTGCTCCAAAAGAATAGGACACCCTCAATCACTTCTTAAAAGTGTCCAACTAAAATTCTCAATGCGCAATTAAAATTCTCAATGCGCAATTAAAATTTTCAATGAAATAACAGTTTATTACTATATTACTGTTAGATCTTTAATGTTTGGTAGTTATGAATTCCTTGTTAAGCAGACTGATAAATGTAAGTACCTTATAATGATAAACCTCTGGTTTCTAGGTGTTCATACGATGAGAGAAGAATCCTTAGGGAATCTGAAGAGAACAGTGGAATACCCAGGGAAGTATACCTGTAGGCGGGCAATATTCTCAGTAGAGATGCATGATCTTAATGATTACTTCTTTCCACAGATAATTGATGCAGAGTTCCCTTTTGGAGGTAAGTATGCACAAACTCGAGGACGACAGGAGGACCGACAAACCCAGGAACAACAATACAGTCTTTGATAGGATTGGCTTGCATGGTAACATGGATCAGTAAAGGGTATTAGCACAGTATTTAGCTGGAATAGTGTTGCAGAAATACAAACTGTTAGCAGGATGATTGTTGCATTTCAGCTAAGATTATAACACAGTCTTTAGCAGGAAAAGTGTAGTATGACATATAGTCCCGCAAGGGTTAATAGCACAAGCTGTTACCAGGATGAGTGTTGCAGTTCAGCAAGGAATAACACCAGTGCTTAATATTGAATAGGCAGCAACAACAATCAACATCAGAGAAGTCACAATGAACAGGAGGAAGCCAAATCTCAACCAAGGAAGTCTGTGCAAGCAACTGAGCTAAACAAGGAATAGAGGGAACTTAGCAGAGTCAAGCCTTGAAATCCATCCAGCCAAGCGAGGTACCGAAAGGGAAGATCGTTTGGCGAAGTCCAAAACTGAAAACTGAGATCAGAGCCTAAGAACTGTGGTGCAATGCTTCCAGGAGCGCTAAGTATAACTGTGCACTGCCCTGTGCAATTACAAACCCTTAAAGGAGAAGGAAATTCCCTGGGCGCAAAAACCCTCCCCCTCCTGTGTTGCCCCCCTCCTCCCCCTGGCCTACCTGTCCCGCCGGGCAAATGCCCCTAACTTGTTACTCACCCCTCTGCGCAGGTCCAGTCCACGGAGCTTACAGGCGCCATCTTCTCCCAAGCGGTCTTCTTCCTGCTTTGATCGGCGTTTTTGGCACATGCGCAGTAGGAGCATTTACCGGTACGGATCTACTGCGCATGCGTCAAAAGTCACAAAGTTTTCCGACATTCGGCGCATGCGCAGTAGATCCGTACCGGTAAATGCTCCTACTGCGCATGCGCCAGAAGATGCTGATTAATCCAGGAAGAAGACCGCTTGGGAGAAGATGGCGCCTGTGAGCTCCGTGGACAGGACCTGCGCAGAGAGGTGAGTAACAAGTTAGGGGCATTTGCCCGGCGGGACAGGTAGGCCAGGTGGGAGGAGGGGGGGCAACACAGGGAAGGGGGGAGGGATTTTTGCGCCCAGGGGGTTTCCTTCTCCTTTAAAAGGCCAGGAGTGCAGACCACAAACTCTGGAATGTAGTAGCAGTGTCTAACAATTAATGCAATTTTTTTTCTTATTTGTGCAAATTGTTTTTCTCTTTGCAACTTTTATTATACTCCATACACCTCTATAGATTGTAGTTCTTGGTATGTTTTCTTTGTATTTTATTTATATCATATATAGGAGCTAAAGTTTATCTGGAGAACTGCTGGCTGGACACACTGATCTTATTTATGACATTTGATTGTTGCTGAAGGGATAATATATCACCTATAATATATTGATTGATTATAACAATGGCATTCTACAGTAGGACAAGAATAAAGTCCTTCTTCATAAAACTTTCTTCACTGTGACATTCACCACTTTTTCCATGAAAACCCAGTCTGTCCAAATCTTTTCTGTATTTGCCTAGTAATAATGTAGCCTGGGTGTAAAGGGTTTACAACAAAAAGCTTTTGTTACTGTACTGTATAACCAATGAAGTTGTAACCATGGTTAATTCAGCATAATGTCACGCTTCACTAAATGTGCCAAAAATGTTCTTTTTTCGCTCCTGCTGCTCTTGAGGTGTTAGGTGAATAAGACATACCAAAAATCAGTTTTATACTAATTTATATTCAATGATAATTGAACAGTTTCAAGAAGGGCAAATGAGGAAATTCCTAGGCATTGCATTTTGATTAAGCTGTCGTATATTTACTCAACAAAAGCAAAATGTATACTTTCACTGAACAACTAATGACCTGAATAAAGAGGTAAACATTATTCTAGACTCCAATGTGCCCATTTTTCTATTCAGTGCCCTGTTCTGACTCTCGGGCTGTCTTTATTGTCATCTCGTCTTTTTAATATACATTCATTATTTTTCTCTGAAGAGTAAAGGGTGACAACCACTTGATTACTATCATTAGCTGATGGAAATATCTTTCACAGCCAGTCATAACAGGCAGGCCTACAGATGCAGTTTTCAAATTATAGTAATGTATTATATGAAGTCATTTTTATCCCTTGTAATTTTGTCATTTAACCAAGTTGCTGATGTCCAGACAACAAGAGGGGGGAAAAACATTGACTTTTAAACTGAATCTGCATTTTAGGTATAAAATCTATGACTATCTTAGATATTGAATTTAATATAATAATTAATAAAAAAATCAGCAGATGAAGCCTTGCTAATTAAAGAAACATGCATAATTAACCACATAGGCAATCAATACACATACGTACATACTGTATATAAAACAATAAATAAATCAGTTTATATTTTCATGTAGTCAATAACTATTGCACTATGCTGAAAGCTTTACTTTAGGCTACAGATGAATAACTACAAAAGCTTAATTCTCCCTTGGCTTAAATATTTAAAAGACAAAGGAAAAGTAAAACAATAAGCTGTTCTCTACTAGTACAAACCCGTAGACCTTTTTTAAAGTTACCCTGGGCTTTAATTTATATTTGCTTGATACAAGGTCAAATTCGATTGAGACTCTTGTTAAAATGGCTTTAAATAGGGAAAGTCATACACAATCTGTTGGTTATTTATGATTATTGCTAAGAAAAATGTAGGTGAAGCTTAAACCAGAATGTTCTATCATTATACAAACTTTCCAAACTAGAGCCCAGCATTCCAGAGCTTTTAAAAGAAACCGGGGTGACTAAAAAAAGCTCTTGTTACACTGGCGATTCGCCCCTTATAATAACATTGTGATATGTGTTAATAGTTACAAGCCCTGGGTGTTTCCATTATTATACCTAAGCTTACTCCCACTTAGTAGACTGGGTGGACAGAGGCTTTTCTTTGAGGATTTAAATCCATTTTTGAGTTGTTATTAGTATTATCTTTTATTTTATATAGTCACAACATGTTCTCCAGATTTCAGAGTTTATACATCAGCCCCTGACCTAGTGCATCAAGAATGTTAAGGTTCCTAACACAACACTCACACGTGCACACGCACACACACTATGGTCAGTTTTATCAACTTACTGGCTACACTTTTCAAGTGTAGAAGAAAAGAAAAAACTCACGCCAATATGGAATATGCAATAAAAAGCAGTTATGCTTTGGAGGTCCAAAAACTTGTCAGGACCTACTTGAAATTATAACAAGGTTATAAATATATGACACCCTTGTTCCATCCATCATTCACTAATATTTTCAAGTATTTCTATAACAGCAAATATGCCCCAACCCTCACTCTTATTGACTTTAAAGTTGTCCTGTCCATCCGGTTAGTAAGGTTTCACCCGGACAGCCCTTCGAAATACTTGGCTATCTGGGTGAAATCCAGACAGGTGGCAACCCTAGCAGCAATTTTACTGAGTTTGCACTGTGGATTAGCTGAAGTTTATAGTGAAGCCCTGCAGAGCACATGGTGCATCCCAAAATGGCTGCTGTATAAGAAATGTGCCAAGTCTGAGCAGTACCTGATTATGAGTTTCTCATCACACTGCAAGGAGATTGCTTGTTATCTACTAAGGTTTACTGTATTTTGTGTTATACAGGTATGGGATCCGTTATCCGGAAACCCGTTATCCAGAAAGTTCCGAATTATGGAAAGGCTGTTTCCCATAGACTCTTTTATAATCAAATAATCCAAAATTTTAAAAATGATTTCCTTTTTCTCTGTAGTAAGAAAAGAGTTGGTTGTACTTGATCCCAACTAAGATATAATTAATCCTTATTGGAAGTAAAACCAGCCTATTGGGTTTATTTAATGTTTACATGATTTTCTAGTACTCTTAAGGTGTGAGGATCCAAATTACGGAAAGACCCGTTATCCTGATGATTCTGGATAATAGGTCCAATACCTGTACTTTATACTGTATACTGTATAAAAATCCTGTAATATGTTTCCAGGGATATCTAGTAATAGCTGCCCGTTGTAATGCAGGTGGGCTGGTGGCCTTACTGTGTACGTGGCAGTGTGTTTCCATGCTGTTTTATAGGGCTCCAGACAAGTGCACTCCACCGTAATAAAGAGTTAAAAAAAACCTAGAACAACTACACTTGAGTCCTTTTGTCAGCAACTGTGTGTTTATATGCTGAGTGAGTGTGGGGATCTGGTGCCTGTGCAGGCTGGTGCAACAAGACAAGTTACAACTTTATAAAGAACTTGTCGGTCAAAGAATCAAACTCTTGCAGTGAAACTTTTCCAGTGTCCCACCAGCCCAGTGCGACCCTGTCTAGAACCAGAAAGAACAGTGTGCAAAGTGCAATTTCAGACACAATCCATCATGTTTTTTTCCTCACACCCAGTGTAATTGGGGCTGTGAATGCTGACCATTTGCATTTTCATGCAAAAGTTTGGATGCCAGTGACAGTGCTTGCCATCAAAATATCATGTTTGCATGATTCTTTAAGCGATATTCCTCTGTACATATTGATGCTGCCACAGTGGGAACACAGCAGCTCCGAGCACAATTATACTGAAGTGCAAGAAGTGGTTTTGGATACAAGGACCATCAAAGAATAGCATCAAAGTACTGCTTATGTTTTGGCTTTTGCTATAAAATCTTTGCATGTTTTTTGTAACATTATTCTGTACCTGTGAAGTTAAGAAAGAGAAAAATACAAGACAAATTAATGGTTTAAATATCTATAATGTGGGATACAAAAAAAAATAAACTAATGCTACCATTCTTTGGCTTAAAAGATGAAAAAGGATTTTCTGAAAGACAAGCACCAATTCATTATCCATTGTAAAATAAAGAAAAT
Organism: Xenopus laevis; assembly: GCF_017654675.1. Classification (NCBI taxonomy): domain Eukaryota; kingdom Metazoa; phylum Chordata; class Amphibia; order Anura; family Pipidae; genus Xenopus; species Xenopus laevis. The sequence goes on from NC_054376.1 coordinate 107,740,937, forward strand.
GCAGTCCTATGGCTGTCATTATTGAGGAAGGACAGGCTGTTCTGCATAAGGGCTCATTTCAAAAGATCCTGTATGCAAGAGTTTAATGAATAAGCACAATGAAAGCACAACAAAGTCACACAGCTTTACACCCCTTAGGCTAGGGCCCCACTGGGAAATTGCCACAAACAGACAGGCAGATGTCAGCTTAAAATGCAGAGACTTGTGGTTCTTTCCCGAAACCCGATGTGTCTGTTCATGCCGAGCTGATTCAATGTGGAAAAGAGAGGAGGTTATTGCGCCCTATAGGGCTTATTTCAGATAGCTGATTATGTTTCCCTTGTGGCCCTAGCCGTCATGTTCTAGCACTAGTGTCCAGGATCCCTAAAAGGACAACTATGCCATAAAAATGAATATGGCTAGAATCGCCATATTTTATATTCTGAACTTATTGAACCAGCCTAATGGTTCAGCATCTCTACAGTAGTAATGATTCAAGCCTTCAAAGTTGTCCCAGGAGTTTCCCATCTTGGATTTTTGTTAGGAGTGTCTGTGACACTCACATGCTCAGTGGGCTGAGAAGCTAAGCTTAGGGGTCGTCTCAAATCAAGCAGAAAATCAAGTTTGCTACAGGGCTGATTATAAAATTCCAAAAAACAACTGTGCTGGATTTCTATTTTGTATATTGTGAGTGGGTCCCTAAGCTCAGTAAGTGACAGCAGACAGAACATGTGCAGTGAATCAGCAGAAAAGATGTGGAGCTACTGGGGCATCTTTGGAGACACAGATTCTCTGCCAAAGGGCTGTGGTTCCCTTGGTTGGTATACCCAAACATAATGTATAGCATTTCTGCATTATTTCTTTAGTTAGAGTTTAGTTCTCCTTAAACACCTTTCTCAATCAAAAATCAGAGTTTAAGGGGCACATTTACTATTGGTCGAATATCGAGGGTTAATTAGCCCTCGATATTCGACCATCTAAGTAAAATCCTTCGACTTTGAATATCGAAGTCGAAGGATTTACCGCATTTCCATTGATCAAACGATTAAATCCTTCGAATAGAACAATTTGAAGGATTTTTAATTTTCCTTCAATCAAAAAAAGCTAGGAAAGCCTATGGGGACCTTCCCCATAGGCTAACATTGGTGCTCGGTAGGTTTTAGGTGGCGAAGTAGGTGGTCAAAGTTTTTTTTAAAGAGACAGTACTTCGACTATCGAATGGTCGAATAGTCGAACGATTTTTAGTTTGAAACGTTCAATTCCAAGTCGTAGTCGAAGGTCGAAGTAGCCAATTTGATGGTCGAGTAGCCAAAAGAATACTTCTAAATTCAAAGTATTTTTTATTCTAATCCTTCACTCGGGCTAAGTAAATGTGCCCCTAAGCATTTACCACCATATAAACTAATAGGAGGATGTACATTTTGCAACTGGGCTTCTAAAGTTGTCTCTAACTTGCTTATACAAATAATCTATACCTCTATTTTGTATTATTATGAATTCTGTGTACTGTACCAATGTTCTTCTTACAACAAGAAAAATAAAGAGTAGAGTTAGAATATATCCAGCAAAAATGCTAAAAACAAATAGATCTTGCAGAGCAGTTTGATTACGGTACACAAAGATATCCCACTGGGATAATATAAATAGTACATTAGCCCATTGCACATTAAGCTTTTTTATGCCTCAACTTATGAATTATCCTCATTACAAGGCTGCTGGAAATTGCACCTCTCAAAGTCAATATTGATCTTTCCTTGCTAAAGGCAAAGGACAGATGACTTGACTAATTTTACAATGCTCTGTCTGACTTCTGATCTTAATCCAATCACTTCTGTCTAGACATTATTTTGATTTTCCTTCTGAGTTTTAATTTACAAAACAAATAACATTTATAGATGTTTCTTTTCTAAGATATGTTATAGAAAACAACCTGTTATTTCTGATTACATTCCGCACTGGATATTATTATTTCTTGTTTATTGTCTTGTATTTATGTTGCACAGACACATTTACACAGGGCTTTACAAAGATTACACATCATTCAGATCAGTTCCTGCCTTACACTCTAAGGGGTATATTTATCAAAGAGTGAAGTTCGAGATCACCACAATCTGCTATAGTTAAATACCGCCTCTCTCAATTAATTTCTATGGGATTTTTAAAGGTGTATTTATCAAAGGGTGAAATTAAAAGTTCACCATTTGAAAAATACACCTTTAACAATCCCATAGAAATTCCCATAGAGAGGCTGTATTTCATACTTGCAGACTGTGGCGATCTCGAACTTCACTCTTTGATAAATATATACTCTTTGGTTTCTATCTCATTCACACACAGTATGTCAATTTTATTAGGAGCCAAGTAACCTGCCAACAGTACATGGCAAATGTGCAATGACATCCAAGACACTAATTTATCCCTATGTTCTAATCACTGATGTGGGCTGTACATGTGAAGCCATGGACATGGCATGGGCAGGAAATACTACAAGTGGGTGGTGGAATGGGTGGTGGAGCGGGTGGTGAAGCTTCCCTACTGAAAGGTGATAGATTTAGGGCAGAGACACACGCAAAGATTTGGGGAGATTAGTCATCCGGCGACTAATCGCCTTTTCTTCAGGCGACAAATATCCCTGAACTGCCTCCCTGCTGGCTAGAATCTATATCGCTAACGGGATGGCACTCGGAGCACCTCATGAGGAAACTTCGGCCTACTTCGGAAAACAAAGCAATACGAGTGCCATCCTGCTAGCGATTTAGACTATAGCAGGCGGGAAGGCTTTTTGGGGAGATTAGTTGCCCGAAGAAGAGGCAATTTGTCACCGGGCAACTAAATCTCCCAAATCTTCACATGTTTTTCTGCCCTTAACAGACAGAATGATGCCAAGTGCATCTAAATGTTGCTTGCAAGATTACTACAGCCAAATTGCAGACTAAAATCATTTCCAAAGAGTCTATTTTTATCAAATGATTCAAAAATTTTATCTCTGTAATAACAAAACACTATCTTGTACTTGATCCCAGATAAGATATAATTAATCTTTATTTGAGGTAAAGCAATCCTATTGGGTTTATTTAATGTTTTATTTTTTAGTAGACTTAAAAGTATAGAGATCTGAACTTCAGAAAAATCTTTCTGAAGTTTTGAAAAAGCTCAAGATCCCGAGCATTCTAGATAACAGGTACCATGCCTGTACATATATTTTTGTAAAATAACATTGTGTAATCTGAAAGCAGCTTCCTTTGACCATGCATGAATAAGCTACATTAGGGCACTGATGCAAAGTAGCCCATTGAAGCTGAGATCGTTCTCCTTTTGGATCTGGCATGAGACCCAAAGTGAGGGTAAAATTTTTAGATTTTACCGCAAAATTCGCAAAACGGCAAAAAATGTGCGAAACACATTGAAGTGAATGGGCGTCAAAATAATTTTGATGGGCGTCAATTTTGATGCAATTTTTATACTCACGCCTATTTTGTCCAAATGCATTAAAGTCAATGGAAATCTTAATAATTTTGATGCGCTACAATTTTTATGTGAAACTTTTTTAGTTGTGGCGGATTTTTCGCTAGCATTGAACAGTGGAAATCCTCTGCTTATTCGCGCCTGGTGAATGTATTTGCCGATCAAACAAATAATTTATGCTTTCAAAGTTGGCTACAGGGGGTCACCATCTTGTAACTTTGTTAAACATCTTTGCAAGACTAAGGTGCCGATTCACTAAGGGTCGAATATCGAGGGTTAATTAACCCTCAATATTCGACTAGGATTTAGCGCAGATAGTTCGATTGAACGATCATTCCTTCGATCGAACGATAAAATCCTTCAAATCGAATGATTCGAAGGATTGTAATCCAACGATCGAAGGAATATCCTTCGATCAAAAAAAGTTAGCCAAGCCTATGGGGACCTTCCCCAGTTTTTTTTAAAGAGACAGTACTTCGGCTATCGAATGGTCGAATAGTCGAACGATTTTACTACGAATCCTTTGATTCGAAGTCGTAGTCGAAGGTCGAAGTAGCCCATTTGATGGTCGAAGTAGCCCCAAAAAAACGTTGAAATTCGACGTTTTTTACCTTCGAATCCTTCACTCGAAGTTAGTGAATCGGCCCCTAAGACTGTGCACATGGTCAGTGTGGTCTGGGCTGCTTAGGGATCGTCATAAACAAAGCTGCCTGAGTTCTGCATGACTGGGATGTAAGGCGGGGGCTCCCCCCTAAGTATGATTGTTTCCCTGCAGAGCAGTTAGGGACCATCTGACAATTCCTATCCACAGCAGTAAATGAAGGGAGAATTTCACTGCATAAAGTCAGGTTTCTTATAAAAATGGTACACATTTTTTAATTAAAGTATATTGGAGATAGGTTTCTTTTTTATTAACGAAAATAAAAAATGAGATTTTATTTTTTTGCCTTTACATGCCCTTTAAAGCAACTCTGAGCAAGAGTGCATTGGGGACACCTGAAATTTTGGAACTCAAATAAGTAATTTAAAGGTAGCCAGTATCATAGGAATGTAAATGAGCAAGTGCATCTATCAAACACAACTTTCTTTGAAAAATATCTACCAAAACAATGATTGCTCTAATTTGTGAACTGTGCCATGTAGTAATTGATTATTATTGCTTCCCCTCAAGGAAGAGAGTTGAGATTTATGGGAGGATGAAGGGGGGAGAGAATGAAACAAAATGTTTTAAAATGTTGAAACGACAGATGCTGTTATTATCATCAAGTACAAATCAAAATTTGGTATGTTTATATTTATATGTGCAAAATTATTCACTTTCATGATTGAGGCATGCAATGATCCAATCCCCAAATAAATTGCTGAAAATAAAACACAGCTTTTGTTGGATAAAACATTTTGTTATTTTCATAAATGAACTGAATGTCAGCTCGAGACTCGCGGTCAGGCAGTTTATTACATTTTGCAATTGATGTAAATTTCTGCTCTAAATGACTCTGCTATGATAAGAAAACTATGCTTTGTTAGATGACCTGCAGGAGGGAATGAAATGAGTGTCAGTGTCATTTATAGAACCACATCAAAATAAGATAAATGCAGGTATATATTTTCTATAATAATGCGCATTGTATAATTGACGTATACTGTCCTATATAAAATAATGACGAAAAAAGGCCCAATTACATTATTTCACCACTATTAATATTCACCATGACACAAGATAAGTGGTAAATAATTGGAATACGTATAAAATAAATGTGGATGTCATATCTATTCAATCAGTGATGCTAAATGGTACCAAAGTGGTTGCCCATAGCAACTGGTCAACGCTTTCCATAAATTTTTTAACGGGAAGTAGACTGATCAAAATAAACTGCTGTAGTCATTATATTTCTAAGTTCCAATGTAACTAATTTCCTGTTTCTGTTATTGTGAGATTCTGGTTATTGGCTACTGGCTTGCACATGACTATCCCAATCACTGCCTGCTTAGACTTGTGCCTCATATTTGTTTCTGATCCTGTTAACTCTGTGGATACACTGCCTTTTGACTTTTTACCTGATCTGTTCCCCGGTTTCTACTATTTCCACAGTCCCTGCTTCCCATTCCAGATGGCCTTTCAGCTTTGCAAAGTATGGTCCTATTTATCTGGGCATCTGCCTGTCAATTATTGTTCTAAACACAAGGTTATTGATATGAAGATGGTCCTCCCTTTGAAAACAGCTTCTACAGCTTTAGGTGTTGGAACTAGGTGTTGGAAGATTGTTGACTGAAGGGTCTTTCCATTTAGTTATTCAGCCACAAGAACATTAATAAGGCTGAAAACTGATGTTGGGTGACAAGGCCTGGCTCTTATTTCATGCATCCAATTTATCCCACAGGTATTCAGTTAGTTTAAGGACCCATCTCTGCAAACTAATGTTGTACAGACCTATTTTGTGCATAAGGGCATTGTACAGGTATGGGGCCTGTTATTCAGAATTCTCTGTACCTGGGGTTTTCCGGATAATGGATCTACTAGAAAATCTTGTAAACATTATAGTATTGTAATGCTAGTTAACAAGGAACCCAAGGAGACTGCTAGGGAGTACCTTTCTGTGAACAAGGTGACCCCTGACGACCCTGGCCTTCACTGACGCCATTTTGGGGCCTGAACATGTCTGGGAACAGATAAGATAAGGTTTCCTTACAGATAAGGAGAAGGCGGAATCCAGGTCATAGGCCAGACAGGGTTCGGGGCAGGCAGCACCAATCAGAATCCAGGCAGGAGTCAGAAACAGAATATCAATTACATATAAGGCTTAGGCAGGATAGGAGTCAGAAAGCAGGCAGGAGTCAAATCAGAGTATCGTACACAAACAAGGCTTTAGGTAGGATCGGAGTCAAGGGGCAGGCAAGAGTCAAAACCAAAATAGCAATCACAAATAAGCTTTAGCAGGAACTGGGCAAACAGAAGCCAGCTTGGGCAAAGGAGGAAGCAGCGATTTAAATGTAGAGGGACCAATAGGAGCAGAGGGACAATGATAGACAGCAAGGAGGACCAATGGTAGGGAGACTTTAACAATCAGCGTCCAGTTTGGTTCACTGGGCGCGCATGTGCCGAGCATGTAATCATTGAGCGCCTCTGCGACAGGAGGAACACGTCACAGCCCAAACCCACCGGTCAGTACGTCTAGAGGTAAGCAGGGATGAGCGACCTGTGGGGTGGCTTACAAGTATATAAAGCCAAAAGGCTGATTCTGCTTTGAGTAAAGATTACATATATATAAAAAATACAATGTAAAATAGTGTTTTTTAAATATTTGGATTATTTGAATAAAGTCTATGGGATTCTGAGCTTTCCGGATAATGGATCCCATACCTGTATTGCTTTCTCATACTGTTTCAACAAAGTAGAACATACATTTCAAGACTGCCATTGTACACTATAGGTTTGCTAGGAAATCACAAATCCCCCCAAACCATTATTTACAGTTGACATGTCTTATTTAGGCAGGTAGTATTCTCTGGGCATCTACCAAGCTCAGACTTGTGATGGGAGTCCACTGGCAACATGCAGCACCTATGCTTGGCTTAGTGCATATTGAAGTTACTTTTCTTCTAGTTATAGTTAATCACTTGGCAGTGAGTGTTACAACTGACTAAATGCCAAATGATATGGATGTGGTGTCTGAATATTTTTGGTAAAAATTAGTGATGGGCGAATTTGTCCAGAAAAATTAGCAAAACGAAGTCAATGGGCGACAAAATTATTTTGACACGCGTCAATATTGAAGGCAATTTTTATACAAGCGCCTATTTTGTCCAAATGCATTAAAGTCAATGGACATCCGAATAATTTTGACTCGTGACAATTTTTATGTGCATGACTATTCTGATGTGTGCACAATTTTTTTTGACACAGTGGATTTTTCGCCTGCGAATTTTCTCCACAGTTCCGCAAATGTATTCGCTGGTGGCAGAACACGGAAATTTGCCACGAATATTGCCCTGGCGAATTCGCCCATCACTAGTAAAAATGTGTTTGTATATTGTATATAGGTTTTGCATATATAAAATGCACAATAGTAATATGCGCTTAACAATATATCCATACATTAAGACATGCAAGTTAGGGAGCGCCAGCATATTAAGGATGCTAATGAGCATTGTATTTACCACTTACCGTATGACAGGCAGTAAGGATAGGGCAAGGATAGAACTGCGCTCTGCATCTTGAGGTAGATTTTTACTTTGAATAGTTCCAGCAAGGCCTTTGCACACATCAATGGCCCCTACAAGCTGAATCTCTGGGTCTGTATATGTACATTTACTTTAAATTTCATTCTGTATATCAGGATATTCTACAGAGATAATATGTATTTGCATATTCTTGTTTGATTATATTGTTGTGACTTTGAGGTGGAAACGTATCCAGTGTGCCCCCAGATTCACTGGAGACTGGAAAGTATGGAATAGTTACTTGGATTTATCAAGTGATACAGTTTAATTGGAAATTAGAGGTGCATACAAATCTGTGTAACTAATAATAATAATAATAATAATAATAATAATAATATTATAGCTGTAAAGCGTCTCTGTACATTTAGCCAGAATACCACTGCATGTCTCATTATATCAAGTTTGTTAATCTAGGCAGTCTAAGTTCAGCATTGAGACCTAGCCACAGATCATGGAACTACTTGAATCAAGAGATCTGCTTCAAATTACATCAAATCAGCTTGTGGAGAGCACTTCAAGGACTAAATTGTCTCACAACTACCTGCACTGTCCACATGAAAAAAGAATAGATCATCCCAGTAACCAAAAGGCTTTTAGATACAGTATGTAGCCGCAGTTTGAACATATTATGGCCAACAAACACAAAGGCCTGCTTGACTCATGATTGGAAGCTAAATCCTCAACATCATCCATTCAACTCATCAGCAATCAGCAATCATATTAAAGGCAGCTAAATGTAAATGAAACCGTTACTCACCGCCATGCTATGGTCCAAGATGGCATCCAAGATGGATGCGCCCTGTTCCTCCACGTGAATCCTGCTGGTCACAGTGATGTGATGCCAGCGTCTTCTCGCCCACCGATTGGTCACAAGCATCGGCATGGACGGGCACCGGCGTCAGAACGCCATGATGTCCAGCTTTTGCCGCCAAAATAGGCCTATTTAAAGGAGCTTGAACACTGCAAAAGTGCCCAAGTATAGGTTTCACTTTGTGCATTCCTGGGTGTGACTCTAATATTGATTCCTGTGTATACACCTTTGCCTGATTTACCGTTTTGATTCAATCCTGCCTGGATTGATCCCATTGCCGAACCCTCTTGTACTTTGAACTTTGTTTGCTTGAACTGCCTCCTCCTTGGTCCGCACTCCAACTGAGCCTTCGGGCCCTTACACTAAATACATATTCTATCTCTTCTCACTAAATAAAAGGAGATTGTATAATAACAAAAAGTATTTTCTTGTGTTCAGCAACTCTATAGAAATGTTTATAAACAAGTTCTTAAGCTGCCCATATATGTACATTTAATATAATGCAAAGTTACATATGATTGTAGCATTTGTATGGCGGGCTTACAAACCTGACCAATATCCATGGTTAATTTGTGGATGGCACCATTTGATGCACCATCTCTACATGTGTATGGTTCATTGGCATATTAAGAAGTATAGAGGAGCTACAGATATACAATAGAAAGATACTCATACCGTATATGACCACTCTTACAGTATCTGTCTATTTTGCCCTCAGGCCAACAGGTTGGGTGCTGTGTGGCACAAACTAGGGCAACACTGGGGCCCTAGAGAACTTATGAACAACCTATTATTCCTTACCATTTTATATTGCAGTTCTATTCATCACATTGAAATATATTTTTGGTCCTATCAAGAAGTTCCATGAAATGCTGTGTTTGCTACAAACTGAAGGTTAATTATTAAAAAAAATTACAACCTGGTAGGAGGAAATACGAGAGTTTTGTTTATAAACTTGTTTACAATCAGTTCACTATTAATCATTTAATTAATCATGTTCATAATCATCTTTCAGTTCTTGGTAGTGAACCTGTTGAAGTAGGGTTCAACAAGACCATGAATAAGGTTTGCAGATATAAACGTAATATTTCAGAACACGAAAGGGCAGATTTACTAAAGAGCGAAGTGGCTATTGCTAGCTACAATTCACCAGAAATCCCATCCACAGGCACATCACCAATTTACTAACAGGTGTAGAGGACAATTCACTAGGAAAGATACTGTCGCTAGCGCAGTTACTCACCCTATCGCCATGCAATTTTTTTCTGATGTGAAAGATTGTTTCTCCGCAAATTAACTAAAGTGAGAATTTTACTGAACGTTACCTCTATCACCAGAGTTTCCTTTGCCACCTTAGTCCAAGGAAACTGATTAAAACAAAGCTACATCCTCCTCAGTCAGTGACATCATATCCTACATGCCGCAAATTCAACACTAGCGAAAGTTCTCCAGCGTTCAGCTGCTGAGACGCAACTTTGCATCTTAGTGAATTAGTGTAGCGATAGCGAATTTGCGCCTGGCGAAGTGGCGCGAAATGTGGGGAGAATCGGTCGCTGGGGAAAATTCTCCCTTTAGTGAGTTTGCCCCTAAGGATCTTCAACTTACAGAATACAATAGGAAAAAAAATAGGTACTAAACTTAACTTTGCTTTAAAAAAGACAAGAGTTAAATGTGAGCACCAAGCTTTTCCATTAGTTCAACAAAATAGAAAATGCAATGATAATAGAACCCTGGATTACAGCTCTTAGCAAAAAGCACACTGCTACAGCAAGCAGCTCTGATGGAGACTGCTAATTTTATATTGAGTTGATGTGCTAATAAATAGACTTTAGGTTCAGTCAATCAAAAGGATCTATTAATAGCTGAATCAATCTGTGGTGTGTTAACTAGCTTTCCAGACATTCTGGAGTGATAAAAAGCTGCAAGCATCATCACCTAAGATACCTGAAGTGGCAAGTGCTGGTGAAACTAATGAATGGGCATCTATTGATTATAGTAAAAGCTAGGGATGCCATCTGTCTGTTTCTGAACCAGTTAAAAAGTTGAAAAACAGTACCTACCTATGTGCACTCTAGCTTTCAAGTACAATTGTGGACCTTTGCAGCAAAATGGAAAAATATTTTTCATGGAAAACAAAATGGATACAAATGGAGTTTTCTGATTATTATCTCACTATCATCACCATTTATGCACTGGCGTAACTAAGGCCCGCAGGGAGGGGGCCGAGTCCTGAAGGTCCCCCACTGCTGCTGGGGCCTTTTCCGCCTGCCACCAGCACGCTATCGTTGGTCCCCCGCTGCTGCTACCACTTCCAGGTCACGATGCGCCTGCCTGAACCCGGAAGTGGCATCACACCAGGAGTCAGGAGGAGGGAGGGCAGGTCAGGCAGGCCGACTCAGGACGGCTCTCTTGTAAGGGGAGGGAGCCTCAGGATGAAGGGGAGAAGAGGCAAACAGGGAGGGTGGAGGGCTGGAGGCGGAATAAAGGGGCTGGGGGATTGGAAGCAAGCAATTGGGAGAGAGAGAGACACAGGGGAGGGAACGTTGGGGAAGGCAGATCATGTCCTTAGGACTCTGGCCCTGGTTTGTATGTAGGATGCAGCTGTTTTGTGCACACTCCCTGCTTGAACATATAAAAATAAAAATGTGTTCAAACTTTCATAACCTGGCAAATTTTGTAAAATAGACAGGGTAATCAGGGGGTGTGACCACAAAAACAGGCGTGGGCAAATCATTTTCTCCCTCTTTCTCTTTCCAAAATGTTGGGAGGTATGCTGGCTAGCATGTGCTTCATTAGTTCTCCAAAGGGGAGGGGTCCCCATGTTTGTCTGCAGGGGGGCCCTCCAAACTCTAGTTATGCCACTGCTCCTAAGTACTTAATTTCAACAACAAGGCTCGTTATCCTTTCAAGCCCAAAAACAGTGGTGCAATAACTGGGAGTGTGGGGGATGCCAGCACAAGCTGGGGCCCAGCCAGAGTCCCCCCCCCCATGTCAGAATTTGGAAAAAAAATTATATCTAGAGCGGGAGGGTGCGACTGTAAGTCCTGCGCCCATTTCCTACCATCGATAGTTACATTATTGGCCAACAACTCACTTAAAGGCAGGGACACTGTGCCAATGTTGCGGGCTGAGAAATTGACTCAACTGCTAGTGTCCCACGAGTTACCAAGGGCATCAAAATGTCACTCCTGGTAACTTTGGGAGGTAAATTTGGCTCTTCTAGTGCAAACAACACAATTGCACTAATGTCCTGGACTCTGAAAAGGTGAGTGCTGGGGTAGGGGCAGCATGGAAGCCTCCACAGGGCAGCAGGGGGGTGAGAATTGCTCCTACTTAAAGGCAATTACATTACTGCATTTATATTTTGAAGTGCACTGGTAGAACATATATGTTTCTTATGGAGGGGACCCCAATCCTGACTGTGGGAAAAGTACTTTTCAGTGTAGTTTGGGGTATGAATAAATTAAAATTTATTTATTTCTCTATGTTTTTAAGGAGATGTTTAAACAGTAAGTATAACAATAAATAATTTGCATTTGGGATTCATTAGTGGTCTCCCTGTAACATCACTTTTTACATGTTCTTTTATGCATGTGTGGAAGAATAATAATATAATTAATATTGTAATCATTGTATATCAAAAGTCTTAATTAGAGCCCTAATTAAGAATTAGAAATTAAAAAAAACAGACCACAAACTATTTATACAGTAAATGTAAAAAAAAATGCAAATACAATTTTTATCAAAAACATTGTACTAAAGGGATACTGTCATGGAAAAACATGTTTAACACACAGGGTCGGACTGGGGGGCTTCGGGCACACTGGGGCTACTGCCCCAGGGCCCCGATCCGGCCCCCGCTGCCGCTCCGGCATGCTTCATCGGACCAGTGCGCATGCGCGCGGCGCAATACCTTTGTGCGCATGCGCAGATCCTCTATTCTACACGACCCTCGACAAAGTGGGGTCGCGCAGCCAAACTAAGTAGTGGATCTGGGCCGGCGGGGCCCACCGGGTTTTTACCCGGTGTCCCGCCGGCCCAGTCCGACACTGTTGACACATCAGTTAACAGTGATATCTCTCGAACTTGCAGTACATCAGTAAAGAGTGATCAAAGTTTATCATAGCACAAGTCACGTGACTTGGGGCAGCTGGGAAATTGACAATATGTCTAGCCCCATGACAGATTTCAAAATTGGAATATTATAAAAATCTGTTTACTCTTTTGAAAAATGGATTTCAGTGCAGAATTCTGCTGGAGCAGCACTATTAACTGATGTGTTTTGAGTGTTTTGAGAAAAACGTTTTCCCATGACAGTATTTAGTGCAGTATTCATTATTGTATAAAGTTAATTTGTAATGTTCAGCGTGCATTAGGAAGCAGTTTTTCATACTTATAATTAAAAACATGAAAAAGGAACAAAAATACATTGAAATAAAATGGCTTTCTTTTTTAATTAAAGCTAATTTGTTTTGTGAGAGATTAGGTAAATGGAAGGGAATAGTGGGCAGAGGGAATTCTAATTTCAAATGCAGAGCATGAAAATATTAATAATATACAGTAACAATGGATTTGTTGTGAGGTGACTTGTAGCAAATTTGATTTTAAAAGAGATTATGAAGATACATTTTATTTGTTATTAAAATACATCTCTCATTATATATATTCGAGACATTTAACATTTCTGTTTATGTGCAGATAATTAATGTGTGTCTTTTCACTTTTCTGAAATGCTGAAATGGAAAACTGGGTTGAAAAATGACACCCACTGGTGCTTGTACAAAACTTGTGGCTCCATTTATCAATCTAACCAGGTCCCTTACAGTGGAATCAGTCCAGGGACCAAACAACCAGATTTTATGTGATTTAGACACCTTTATGGATGGCCAATTTACACTTTGTATTTTGCAACCTTTAAAATGTTTTAATAATGTGGCCAAGCAATAAGCAATTATAATACTAGGGATCACTAAAAATGCATGATTTATTATTAACATGGATAAAAAATTCAGTGACTGAGTTCAAATTGTATTCATGTTGTTTTCTGGTATGATGCTTGAGGTACCACTAGGGTTGCAACCTTTTCTGTTTGAGGAAAACGGGCAGGGGGTGGGCTAAAGATGTCAGGGGGCAGACCAGTGATGTCAGTGAAGTTGGGGGAGGGGCTGATAATGTTGGGGAGGAGATGATGATACTGTGGGAGGGGCTAATGACATGGCAATCAGCAATTGACTGATCAACACGTCATTAACTTCATTGTCCTGTCCAGATTTCCTAATTTTGAAAACCGGACTGTCCGGGTGAAATCCGGACAGGTGGCAACCCTAGGTGCCACAAACTTTTAGTATGTGATTGATTAGGTTGAGGGTGCAGACTCACAATGCATACTGGGAACTAGAAGGAACAGTTGGCACATTCAGTGTTTAATTGCAAGGAGTAAAGTACTTAGAGTACTTAACCTATGGATCCTTACAGTACCTTTGTGAATAGCATTTCAATGAGTGCTGTTTTGTGCTGAAATATATTAAATATTAATATTTATTGCAACACTCTCCAAAGCATCACAGCAAATATAACAAATATACAGTATATTGTATTGTCTCATAGATACCTAATTCATCTACTTTAAAGTATGTGTAATGTGTTTTCATCGGCTTCTTTTTTTTTTTTAAATGACAGCGATCATTTAAAAAAGATGTACTTTACCTGGCATAACCTTTTTGGCAAAGAAACGCTGCAATGCTATGATTTTGCAAAACATGAATTAAATATTCCAGATTCATCATTAATTCATAAAGAATTACAAATATGAATAAAGTTATGTTGAATAGAAACAACAGCATATCAATTCCTATAATTTATTCTGGCATTACATGCCCTCCTGTAGGTATGTTTGTAACTCATTATTGCAAGGTTTTGAAACTGTTAAAATGCAAGGACTTAGCTCTCTGATGGACTTATTCTGGTCACATTTCCTACATTTGATAAATATGCCTCTTTCATCTCAACACTTTTCTTCAAAGACATATGTCAGGAAACCAGTAACGACTGTGGTCTGGTAAGGTTGTCCAATGAACTGGCAAGGTACTATTGTTGTCATTGGGGCTTTAAAAGTTTGGATATAATGTCACATGGGGTACTGACATCACATCACTATGTCTAGTGGACCTGTATGGCCCTGAGTAGAAGGCGTTGACCTCACTGAGCTTCACCAACTCAAAGCTGGACTGTCATGACCTTTACACCATGTGACATCTTATACTATTATAATACTAGTATGTGATTTCTGAAGGTGGAATTGTTTAATGTAATGCCTTTCATACATTAATAAAAGACCTTAACCAGATGAATAGTGATGCGCAAATCTCTCCCATTTTGCTGTGCCGGAAAATGTGAAAATTGCAGCGCATTAAAATCAATGGGTGCATTTAAGTTTTGCAGGCGTCTGAGTTTTCGCTGTCGTCGGAATTGTCGCCAGCGTCAAAAACATTTTGCTGCGAATTCGCCCATCACTACAGGTGTATTGACCTTGAGTTGCAGATTTTACATTTTTTGTTGGTGAACTAAGGACATTCTAATCATGACATTAATGATTTATTTCTGCAGATTGCAAAAATAGGATTGATTGTCACCAAAACACAAAATAAAATTGTCATAAACAATTCTAGCAATTCTTCTATATAAACTGTTCAGTCTACAATTTTTTTACGCATTTTTTCTCATGTGACTTCTGCCGGAAGCACATTTGTTTTACATGGCATAATAAATATGCCCCATAATGTCCAATGCCAAATACATAGCTATCTGGACATGTACCTTTTGCTTCTCTCTGATCTTTAAGAATAAACTCAAAATTAAAAGTCTGAAATAAGT
Organism: Xenopus laevis; assembly: GCF_017654675.1. Taxonomy (NCBI): domain Eukaryota; kingdom Metazoa; phylum Chordata; class Amphibia; order Anura; family Pipidae; genus Xenopus; species Xenopus laevis. The sequence continues at coordinate 107,756,286 of NC_054376.1, forward strand.
GTAGGGAATATGTGCAAACTCCTTGCTCTTATCCCTGTAAGGGCAGAAGCACAAAGCCTGTGTCTGTTTGCTGTAAGCTGTTACCTAGCAACCAGCTATTCAGTGATCTCAGTGCAACAGGAAGTGACATAGCAGCTAGTGAGTGGCTGGCAGGAAGAGGAAGTCACAGAGACTTGAAAAAGAAGAGAGCCTGGCATGGAGGGCTGCATGGTGGACAGAGAAAGAGGCCAGACAGCTGCTGGTGGGCCCAGAGAGCTGAAAGGCTGCACCAAAAGCATTCCTTTGGATCGGGCTGGCACAGGGAAGCCACATACTGTGCCTGGAAATACAGAGAGTGTGAAAGGAATACAGACTGGATGAACAACCAGCAGGAGATTCCTATCTGAGCATCCAAAGGGGCTGTTAGTTGCACTGTATGCGTGACTGTGCTGGACTCGCCTGAAGAGAGCTCTAAAGAGGATTTGTGTGAGTATCCTGTTTAAAGGGACAGTACCCTAAAGAGCAATGAAGATAAACAGACTGTTTATATTAAAGGACTTTGCCTTGTTAGTTAGCTAGACAGATTGAGCTAGCAAGTTAGTTAGTGAGGCCCTATTGCCACCAGTTAGGAGTGCTGCATGTACTAGTTGGCCATTTATTTTAGATAAACCGTTATTCAGTTTAACCAATATTATGTGTGTTATTACTGTATTCCTAGTGGGGCCACCCGTAGGTGCATTCTCGGATCCCACTGGGTGGAGGCACTGTGCTAGTAAGTACCAGGTACTCAGTCTCTCCCCATACCACTGCGGAGTGGCTCAGGTTTGTCCCATGTCATCAGGTAAGCGCCACACGTGGAGTGTAACACCGACAAAGATAGGGTTACATAAGCTTATATTAGGCTCTGCAGACAAAGCAAAAAGGAGCTAGAGAAATGCTAAGCTCACTACATATCTGCCACTTATATCTGCAGATAGTCTTCTTTCTGTTCCTAAGAGTGATAGTTTGAATGCATTGGTTGTTTCTCACAGACAGGAGCATTGTTTTTCCATTTAAAGTTGGCCACAGCTGAGATGTAGGCATGGATATGCGGCGGATTTCCGTGTTTTGCCACCAGCGAATAAATTCAAAACTGTACAGAGCGTGTGGCTCGAAACTGCGACAAAAAATCGCTGGTGGAAATCCACCACAACAAAAAATTGTCACAGGAATAAAAATTGTCTCACATCAAAATTATTCGGACAGCCATTGACTTTTATGCATTTGGACAAAATAGTCGCATATATAAAAAATGTCACTCACGTCAAAATTGTGAAAATCATTTTGACGCGCATTGACTTCAATGCGTTTTGTTAATGTTTCACTGTTTCCCGCATTTTTCGGCGAAGCGAAATGCCACAGATTTGCCCATCACTAATCTTCATTTCTGAGGTGTATTTTGTGTCCGATTACTTTTTTTATACAAACCCCAGCATTCTTTCCCTCACCTAGGTCATTCCAAAAGTAAATGGTTTGAGATGATAAACTAATGATAGTAGTTATTGATTTGCAATTAACATTTGAAGAAAATAAGTGATTTAAGCAGCCTGGGTGTGGAACAGGAAAGAAATACATTACTTTTGGCATTTTTCACAAGGTCTGGCAAGGTCAGGCTTAACTATATGTGTTTATTTCTCTTAAAATGTGGTGATTTAATTGCAATGAAGAATTCATTTTTTTACTCTTAGAATTTGTGAGTAGGTCAAAAATGACAAATTTTATATTATAGATATACAGATTTAATGCAATTATTGGCAAATTACCCCAATGTATTTTTTTGAAAATCAAATTTATTTTTAAGCTATTATCATTCTGCCTCCAGTACACATTTCTATTTTCAGTCTATTTATATAGTGGATTAACTACTTTTTCTGAAAGACCTCACCAAATTACCAAATTATATTTTTACAGTCTTAGCTAACATCCCTGAAACAATTTGTAAATGTTTACACTGAGCTTTATAAAAGGCTTTGCAAATATATCCTAGACACTTAGGGCTCAGCACCTGTACTCCAGCATAGTGATATTAATCCACACTATAGAAGCTTTAAAAGTTCCCACTGTTATACATGCCTATCTTTTTGCACAAGAGACCTTTGTTTTCACGTCTGCCAGAATCAGATACTAGGTCATAGGAATCTTATTTAGCAGCAGATATACATAACCTGTTATAAACTATTGACTCCTCAGAGCTTGAAATTGTAGCTGCTGAAAAGTAGTTAGAATTATGAAAATCCTTTTAGATGGCTTTAGCAGCAAATAAACCCGCAGTTTGTTAAATCTATGTTGCTAAAACCCTGTCTACTTGGATTGACCACATCCAAAAAGGGAAGTTTGATTATGCATAGAATAATCTATTATCCAGAAAGATTGGGATATAATTTGGATCATTATATCTTAAGTAAACTTAAAGAACATTTAAACATTAAATAAACTCATGCCTATATCTTGAAATTGCTTTTGTGCTTCATCAAGAGGGACGGTTCCCCCAAAAAATGTAATCTTGATTTCACTTGTCACATCCATGGCTTCTTTCATGATACCGTGCCAGGTATTAAAGGAACACAGGCATCTGTACACTAGCAAATAATTTTCTAACAAAGTTCAGGAGTAGACTTTACAAATTGCCTTTAGTCTGGAGTCCCTAAGTGGAAAACAGATCAACACGACAAAAACTTACATAACTACTGTATGAGTCTTTCAAAAATGATTGTACTTTCAAGCCGAGCAGCTCACTGGAGAGAAATCACAGAGCTTCACAATCTTCTTTTTTATATCAAGAAGCCATAGTTGTAGTCCCAAAAAAAATAAAAGGAAAAAAAGTATAAATTCTATCCATCAGGGGTGGGAAACCAATTTTTGGTAAAAATCATCTGCCACTGGAGTCTCACAATCCAATGCAATGGTGTATTTCAGTATGGGTTCAGGTTAATCACAAAATAAAAGTGACTAAAATGAACAGAATTGTTTTATTTGTGTGTGCCTCATTATTTCATGGAATAAATATACAGTATTTCATTGGAACAGTCTGCTGTTCAGTAGCACCCTCCAAGGGGGTTGGTTTAAAAACACCTTCCAGTTTTTTTTATTTAGTGTATTGCCCAATAATGCCCTTCCTGCCTCTCTTGCCGCTAGCTATAGAAGGTGCTTACTTAGGTACACACACTTTCTTGTGTAGAAGAAATTACTCATTCAGCTTCATCATAAATAACTTCAAATTAATTAATTTTGTTGGGCAGTTTTTGCTATTTAATTAATAACCAGTACATATAATTGGTATTGGATAGATAATAAAGAAATTAAAATTTCATTTGCGCTGTAAATAATGCTGTTAGAAGAAAGCACTAGATAATTTACTTTCATTGACATGAATTAAATTGTGTTCATAGCGTCTTTGTGAAAATATAATTGTGTCATATATCATTATACACCTTCCTAAGGTAGAAATCACATTGCTATGGTGAATGCAAATATTAATGACTTTTTCTATCACAGATTATCCAGTTTAAAAGATGGTCTGTATCTTTACTGGTATCATGTAAGATTAACAAGATATGGAATGGTAATTTAAGCAATTCACTAAGCAACAATTCGTAGCATCAATGTATTATGCTGCACTTTGCAAGGATCCTTCATGATTCAGAATTTTTCTTTAAATTATAATTGTTTTATTTTTCTCAGGTATTAATATGTGTTGTGTAAAGATCCTAAAAAGCAAATGACCTCTGTCTCTTAACCTTTGGGTTTCTGGCACCATACCCTATCCACAAGGCAAGGTGAGCAGCTAGCAAATGTGCTCATTATCATATACAGTATATATCACCGGGCCTTTCTTATCTGGTCCCAGCAACCTTTCTGGGTATTTCCTCTTCCAGTCTGTCCTTGTCTCTTCTCCTGCTCCGTCAAAATTATGTTCCTAATCTTCAGCCTCACCCTTCTCAGTTCCTGTTAACAGCTCCTGCCTTAAACAAGAACTAAAGTCTAAAATAGAATCATGCCAGAAAGCTGTATTTTGTAAACTAAACATAAACATGAACTTACTGCACCAGAAACCTAATTAAACAAATTATTTCAGCTTTCAAAGTTGGCCGCAGGGGGCTGTCATCTTGTAACTTCTGTTAAACATCCAAGACCAGGACTATGCACATGCTCAGTGTGGTCTGAGCTTCAGTTGGGAGGGATCGTCATAAATTATTAAAACAGCATAAGTCAAATAATATCTGCCAAAGAAGCCGATACAGCAAGACTGATTAATAATCAGAATATGCAGAAAGCTTCACACAGTCGCCGGCTGCTTTACAGGGAAAACAAACAAAGCTGCTCGAGGTCAGGGAAGTAAGATGGGAGGGGCCTACCCCATCTGTTTGAAAGTATGATTGTTTCACTGCAGAGCAGTTAGAGATCGTCTGAAGTTTCCTATTCACAGCAGTCAGAGCAAGTAAAACAAAGGGGGAATTTCACTGCATACAATCAGGTTTATCATAAAAACAGTACACACTTTTTAATGAAAGTATATTGGAGATAGATTTCTTTTTCATTAAAGTAAAAATGGGATTTTATTTTTTGCCTTTGCATCCCCTTTAAGGACTCACTCCTTCCACTAAGAAATCCTTTAAGGTTGCCATAGGCATAACAATTAAGATCTTTCCTGTAAACATTGTTCGTTTGTTTCAATATAGACATTTAGGACTGAATTTTCAGATATACAGGTAGAAACAATGGAATTCTACATGTGTCTGACAATTCAGCAGTAAACAGTGGCCAATGTTCAGGCACAATTTTCTGACCAGCCCAATTAACTAACTGACCAACAGCCAAGTCTTCTGCTGATTTTGGTCAGTTTGTCTCCCGCAATACATGCATGTACAGAATATCGTATGATACAATACTATCTGTCCCTCTATGGCCTCCTTTACAGAACCTTACTATGTGTAATTAATATGCATCATAAAAATATGTATTCTGATGAAGAACAAAGGGACACATTGGAGGATTTACTTGACAAGCTTACAGTGTGCCTATACATAATATCCTGGAAAAAAAGAGATCTTTGTAAAATGTAAATATTATATTATACTGTTAATGTAAGCAATGAATTTCATCATTTTTTTTTCTTTCAATAAACAGGAACCACTATCACTTAATCCTAAAAGATTAGGGATATATATAAACCAACATAGCTGGCAGTGTGCTGAATAAAAAGTATTAACTTAGAAAGCCTTTAATCTGGGAGTATTGTAAATCAAATGCAATAAACACTCATTGAGTACCTTTTTTTAATTGCTTTCTTCCAGTGAATAAAACCAAGGAATATGCTCCATAAATCACAAACCTGCTTTGAAGCATAATTATAAGGACACTTATGAATGAATAAAATACTCTTAGGAAACTATACTGATATTAAACCTGATGTACATAATAATTGCCAGTATTAGTTTTTAAAATTATATTTCAGATGTATTTTTTATAATAGGGAAATCGAAGCTTAACCATGTAATTTCACATGTAGCATAAGTAATAAATGTAATATTCACAAAAACCTCACTCCAACTGAGTGAATGACTGGTGTTTTTCACATAGATGCCACTTCAGATGCATGTGTCATTGGGTTCATCTGTAGAGGTTATACACTAGTCTCTCGCTTACCTTATACACAGGTTAAGATTAACGTAACGGCACCCCATTGTTAGGAAAGTGGAGAGGGTAGTCTGTCATCTGGATCTCTACAACTGAACAGTTTGCTGTCTTTCTAATGCCAGGGTTTGGCATGTGGTTGATGATCCAACAACCCCAAAACCATCAACCCTTTAGACAATGGCAGTAGAAACCCTAAATTATTAGTTCCTTAATTATTTAATTATATTAGTTATAGATGTAGCACCTCACTCTTCTCAACTATCTCAGCTATTTAAGATGCACTGACACATATAGGCTATAACTTGTTTTAGGGTCTGGCCACATGGGCAGATTCGGGGAGATTAGTCACAGGAGACAAATCTCCTCTTCTTTGCGGCGACTAATCTCCCTAATCTGCCTTCCCCTGCCTTCTGCTGGCAAGGGCCTCACGAGCAAACTTCGGGCAACTTCAGAAAATGAAGCACTCCGTGTGCCCGCCCCGAGGCGATTTACATTTTAGCCAGGGGAAGGCAGATCGGGGAGATTAGTCGCTGCGAAGAAGAGGAGGTTTGTCGCCTGGCGACTAATCTTCCCGATTCTCTCCGTGTGGTCAGACCATTACAGTAACAACTTATGTTATATAATATATATATATATATATATATATTTAATACTACAAAAAGGTATACAATACATGTGTACAAAAAACATTACAGAAAGGACATACAGTATGTAAAATATACTGTTGCAAACAGTAAATCAAATTACAATTAAAAAATTATAAAAATACTCAGAAAGAAACTATGTACATTACCAGGTATTTGTCTTTGTGCCCTCTGAGGCAAGGTGGGGAAATGGGCAAATAATCCTATATACTTAAATATACTAAATTATCAGATGTTTTTTTTTTAATTTAGGATATTTCCTCTCATTGCCTATGCATGAGATAGGAGTGCATAGGAACATGTCATGCCTCATAAATTAGTAGGGTTTTCAAGGGCAGATTCTGAAATAAAACATGGGAACTTGTCAGTACAAATGTCATCTGCAAAATATTGGCATGAGATAGAAAGGAATGACATAAGGCTAACTTGAGTTCAAGCCAGGAGTCAGTAGGACCAGTGTCCCAATAGATAGAGACATAGCCATGGTAGTTTAAGGCCTGTGTCCTCAGTATTTAAGTGTCCTTCCAGAAGAACCATGCAAGGCTGGTGCTAGAGATTTAACACTGACTCAAGGACTGAAACCACTTAGCAGTGAGGGTGCCATTAGTGTTGGTAAGGGATGGGTGGAAGGGACTACAAAACCAGAGGGAGGATTGATTAATGCACATTTCCTGTTCCCCGGTCTCATATTTTATCAAATATCTATGCAAGTGCATTAAAAAAATAGGGTTTTTTAGTTACAAAGTAATCAAAATTGGTAAGGCACCATACCACTTCAAGGGAAACTCCACATGGTGGTCCCTAACTACCTCTGGTCATAGTATTCAAAGGCTGGCACCTCCCTGCAGATAGCATCTCCTGGGATAAATGTATCCTGATCGGGGTATTGGTTTCAACCAAAGGCCTTAGTCCTCCCTGCCTTTAGCATTTAAAAGGGAGAGATTGGCAAGACCACAGCAATGGTTCTACAGGCTTAATTCTCCCCCGCTTGTGGCTTTTAAGAGAGATAGACTGCCCAAACCAACATTGATTTTTATCAGTAGCATTGTATTTATATCATTTTACTTAGCCTTAAAATGCTCCCACAAGCTTCCTTTTTTGCATTTTGTATTGTAGTAGAGTTATTCTGTTTACCTTGACGCAGTATGGTGGCCTAACAATTTTATGATCATAAATTTGTAACTAAAAAACTCCCTGATTGTGCTTTGGTCAATCCTTCCTCTTGTTTTATGGTTAATTTGGCCAGATCAGTAGCACGTCCATTGTATTTATATCATTTTACATAGCCTTGGAATGCTCCCACAACGTTCCTTTTTTGCTTGGGCGTAAGGGAGCTCCATGAATTGTTGAATGTACATGAAAGGAAAAATATGCTCTCTACCTAATCATAAGGGAACTCTTCTGTAAAATTACTCTTGGGAGATGGAAAAGACTGAATAAATTTTGTAGAACATAGAAATATAAACATTTCTATGCAACTGGCTGTTGAACATTGTCTTTGCATTTCGATATTCAGTACCATTCATTATTTGCCATCAGAACATGGAGTTGGGGGTCAGCATTGTTATTTGATCTCATTTTATACTACCATTTATCATATGTCATCTTCTAGGCACTAGTAGTGTATGTTTGGTATTAAAATACAAAGCAAATCATGAACAATCTGCTTCTTTCTACCAATAATCCGCAGGTTTCCACTCTTCACTGAATTCTCATTACGTTTCTCTGTTTTATAAAGGGTGGGTTCAATATGCAACCGTAGGAGACAAATGCTTGTATTCTCTACAAATCTGAAATCATTTTGTGTATAGTGTATCACATACATTCAAATTATTTTAAATTTACAAAATTTTTTTTTATTCCCAGCTGAACTTTCGTTCATTTCGCTCATTTATATGCTATTAAAAAAATATCAGGACAGCAAATCACTCTGTTTATCTTTGTGAGAACCAATACACCATTCGGTCTGGTTTTCGGTATTTATTCTTAAGCCGCTCGTTGGTGATTTATCACTTGGTTACACTGGAGGTCTGCAACAATTTAAACTGAAGCTTTTCAGCACTGACACTAAATCTATGGAAATAAATCACTTTGGAAAGCCCATTATTTTTTAATTATGGAACGTATTAGAGCTCAGGATTTGAAAGTATCGTGTGGCACTAAACAACATTTGGTTAAGGACAAAGTTTTCACTTTACCTTCTTTCTGTGTCACATGTCAAATAAACATCTACATTCACTCATCATTAAGATGCTAATGAGCATTGAAGAAACAGTTCTTTGCAGCTACTTGTTTTATCTCCTTTGTGCTGCTTTTTTCCCTGTGTGACATCCCAGATCTTTTGTCAACCGTGAAAGTAAAAAACATTTTTATTAGCATTTTTGGGAGGAGACAACTACAGTCGATTTATAGTTTCCCTCTTGAGTTATGAATGTGGCTACCCTTTCAATTAAACCACATTTTCATTTGTTTTATCATTTTGAAATACAGGTATGGGACCTGTTATCCAGAATGCTTGGGACCTGGGGGGGTTTCAGAAAAATGGATCTTTCCATAATTTGGAGCTCCATACCTTAAGTCTACTAAAACAATTTATACAATAATTAACCCCAATAGGAGTTGCATTGTTAATAAGGATTATTTATATCTTAGTTTGGATTAAGTACAAGGTACTGCCTTCTTATTACAGGGAAAAAAGACATTTTTAAAAAATCATTTTTAAAAATGTTAATTATTTTTAGGGATGTCGCGGACTGTTCGCCCGCAAACTAATTCGCGCGAACATCGGCTGTTTGCGTCCGCCGAATGTTCGCGAACGTCGCGCGACGTTCGCCAATTTGGGTTCGCCTTAGCTGGCGCTTATTTTTGACCTCTCACCCCAGACCAGCAGATACATGGCAGCCAATCAGGAAGCTCTCCCTCCTGGACCACCCCCACACCCCCTGGACCACTCCCCTTCCATATATAAACTGAAGCCCTGCAGCGTTTTTTCATTCTGCCTGTGTGTGCTTGGAAGAGCTAGTGTAGGGAGAGAGCTGTTTAGTGATTTGAGGGACAGTTGATAGTAACTTTGCTGGCTAGTAATCTACTTGATACTGCTCTGTATTGTAGGGACAGAACTCTGCAGGGATTTGAGGGACATTTTAGGGTAGCTTTGCTGACTAGTAATCTACCTTCTACTGCAGTGCTCTGTATGTAGCTGCTGTGGGCAGCTGTCCTGCTGCTGATCTCTCATCTGCTGACTGCTGCCTGTAACCCAATAGTCCTTGTAAGGACTGCTTTTATTTTCTTTTTTGTTTTTTTTACTTTGCTACTGTAAGAGCCCAGTGCTATTAGTCTAGCTGTGTTGGGGAGTGGGACTGGTGTGCAGCTCCTCCTAGTAGTTCACCACCACCAGCACCAACCAGAGTCAAAATTGTTACAAAGTATCTTATTTGCACCTGTTAGCTGTTCTGAGCTCTCTGCCAAAAGCTAATTAAGTTAGAAACTGTTTTTTTTCTGGCTGTTCAGTGCAGAGAAAAGAGGGACTTTCCAGTACAAAAGAGGGACAGGGGGTTGAGTGGTCAAAAGAGGGACAGTTGGGAGGTATGCAAGTGCCACCTAGCTGTGTGAGCTTTTTCACATTCTGTCTAAATAACAATAATAATTCCGTGTCCGTAAACATCACCTGAGTGATGTTTTTACAGCAGCAATAATATATTCCGTATCCACTACTGTATACGTTGCCCTTGCAGGCATTGTTTGCCCAGTCTTTAACCAAGTGCCACCTAGCTGTGTGAGCTTTTTCACATTCCGTGTCCAGAAACATCACCTGAGTGACGTAGTGTGATTTCTGCCCTTTACAGCACAAAACGCAGCGCTGTGTCAACAATGTATTTTTCAGATACATTTTTGCCCTTGATCCCCTCTGGCATGCCACTGTCCAGGTCGTTGCACCCTTTAAACAACTTTAAAATCATTTTTCTGGCCAGAAATGTCTTTTCTAGCTTTTAAAATTCGCCTTCCCATTGAAGTCTATGGGGTTCGCGACGTTCGCGAACCGTTCGCATTTTTGACGCAAGTTCGCGAATATGTTCGCGAACATTTTTTCCGCCGTTCGCTACATCCCTAATTATTTTAATAAAATGGAGTCTATAGAAGATAACCTTTGTATTATTGGACACCTCTGTCTCACACTCCAAGCAAGAGGGGAGTCAAAATAACAGTGATAATAGTAATAGTAGATAAATCATAGTCTACCTTTGCTTTTTTCCTCTTAAAATACCTAGAAATCATTTGTTGGAATTCTCTGAACATGGCGATTAACCACTGTACAACGTATATTACATTCTTCTTAGTCCTGAAGCGGAAGTCATCATATGAGGATTTATAGTGATACAGCTACAAAATCAGTTATCTAAAGCAGTGTCTGGAATGTAAATGTATGTCCCTTTCTCTTCTACTAGCATTAATTTGAGTTTCTAGGAAGAAACATACAATTGCTGTTTTAGATCACTGATTTTAAATCTGCTCCACTATAAATCTGGCATGTGATGACTTCTGGTTAGGGTTGCCACTTTCTTGTTTTGATTCGGACAGCACTGTTTTTTAACCTTATACCCAGTTTTTAGGTAAAAAACCTTACACACAATGTGGGGCATTCACTAAGAATCGTAGTTGCGCTTCGCTGCACTTCGTCAGGTGTATTTTCGCCAGCGACCCGCAAATTCACTAAAATCCGAAGTTGCGCTCAGGGGTAGCGTAAGGTTGCGAAGTTGCGCTAGCGTTAATTCGCCAAAGTGAAGTTACGCTAGCGATGGTTAATTTGCATATGGCGCCAAATTCAAGTTACAATGGAGATATATGTAGCAGAACTACACAAGCCTGGGAAACCTTCAAAACAGCAAATAAAATTGTTATTTTGCCCTACACATGTGCCCACTGTATAGCTAAGTTGCCATGAGTTAGGAAATGTAGGGGGGAAGGAGGGGAGCCCCAAAAAAAATGTTGATCTTTTTCAGCCTATCACCCATAATAAAGAAAAAACGCCAGCGTTTTTTGGGACTTAGAACATTTTTTAACTTTTTTTGAAGCAATCCCTATCTACTCTTTTGCGCTTCACCTGGTCTGAGGTGGCGAAGGAAGTCTTGCGTAAAAGGTAGCGTTCAGAACAATGCGCGCGTTAGTGAATTTGCGTAGTTACGTCCATTGCGCAAATTCGCCAGGCGTAAGGGTGTGAAGTAACACTAGCGAAGTTACGCCCAAAGCTGGCAAATTCACGCTATCGTTAGGCGCTTCGGCGCTTAGTGAATTTGCCCCAATGCCTTTGGAGGAAGTGACTAGAGCCACAAACGCGTTAAGACTGCCGTCTCACTGTTTGATGACTCGTTTGATTTTGATAATTTCCAAAAAAAAAAAACCTTACTCATAATTCCTGTGGATGGAATATATACTCCTCCTATTTGAATACCCATGCCATGTCCTGCCTTACTTAAAGATTCACTGTGTGCATTGATATGTTGTTTATTGTTATAGTGCACACCATGCTCCCACTTAATCCAGCTTTCTTTAGCACATTCACAAGTATAGTAGAATGAGCAGCTGCCTACCTGAACAATTTCACATTATCTGGTCATAGACACAGATATTAGTACTTGCATGATGGTTGGATAGCGATCTTTTGTTTCAATGCAATTCGTAGGATGAAAATAAATCAGATGATGTTCTGGACATTAAGGGGCAGATTTACATATGGTCGAATATCGAGGGTTAATTAACCCTCGATATTCGACTACCGAATGTAAATCCTTCGACTTTGAATATCGAAGTCTAAGGATTTACCGCAAATAGTTTGATCGAAAAATAGAACGAAAAATCGTTAGATTCGAAGGATTTTAATCCATCGATCGAACGATTTTTCTTCGACCAAAAAATAGTTAGAAAGCCTATGGGAACCTTGCACCTCGGTAGGTTTTAGGTGGCGAAGTAGGGGGTCGAAGTTTTTCTTAAAGAGACAGTACTTCGACTATCGAATGGTCGAATATTCGAACGATTTATAGTTCGAATCGTTCGATTCGAAGTCAAAGTCGTAGTAGCCAATTCAATGGTCGAAGTAGCCAAAAAAAACATTCAAAATTCAACGTTTTTTTTTTTATTCTATTCCTTCACTCGAGCTAAGTAAATGGGACCCTAAATGACAGCAAGCTTTTACAAAAGTTACATCCCAGAAATAGTAACAGTCACCCATTTAAACCGTTAGATATCATGCAAATATATTATCCAACAAAACTTTCTCACATGTCCGAACAACAAAGTGACGGATCATGATGGTAAGAAAATTGTAATATTCCGAGTCTGCAGTCAATCCGAAAATCGTATGGAACTACATTCCATATGACAATATCTGTGTGTCTATGGCCAGCTTTACAATAATTTGTTCTCAATGTAGACATTCATAGAGTTAATTTAAAGAGAGATATTATAAATAAGCTCCGATCTTCTGCCCACTAATTTATGACCGCTGACTATCATCTTTGCCTTTGGAAGCAAATTTTAAATGAAAGTGTCTTCACACTAGGGAGGTTGAAGACTGTTATTTAAAATAATAGCCTAACCCACGATTTAGTAGCACATTAAATATTTCGGCCCAGATGATTCTGCTAAAAAATAAAAATCACCGTTTTCTACCTTTATATAAAGTGCTAGCATCTTTACACTGGGATAACTGCCTCTCCTAGTTGGTGTGCCATAGTCATTAGCCTTTAATGCCACAAGAATTATATCAGTCATCTGACAAATGCATGAAGCTATGGTGAACTCATCAAAGAACATATGACTATCTAAGCTATTAGTAGATTTAAGAGCAAGAAGCTTAATTGCCACATAGGAAACATCTGCAAGGAACCTGTATGTTCTTTCCATGCCTGCATGAGTTTCTTCCAACACCGTGTTAAAGTAACAGCAACATATAAAAAGGATAATAATAATAAAATAAGTTCTCTCTTTGTTTGTGGGCTTCTAATTAGTGCTAGGTGGTTTTCTGCTACTAAATATATCTAACAACTGTGGAATGCTTTCCATTCTATTGCTAAAGTTAGATACACTCACCCTGCTAATTAATTGTGTTGAGGGCTCAGAACCCTGCAGAAATTTAAATATGGTCGTGGGCCACTATGATTTGAATACTGTTATAAATTAACTGACTGGGAGGTGTGTTTGAAAGGAATTGGCAACATGGCAGCCTATTTTTTTCTATGAAGAACAGGTGTATCATATTAGAGAGAGTTCTTCTAACAATGTAGGGCAATGTATATGCTATTGCAGAGCTAAAATCTCATTAGCCATAAAGTCATTTCACCTCCCCGTTGATCCAATTCACTTCAGCATCATTTTCTGCCGCTTCTTGAAATTTTTAGCAAAGCGAAACACTGTTAATTTGCTCATCACTAATAACTATACTCCTGTTTGTGTTTATTCTTTGTAAAATACTGCATTTGTGGTGCTATAGAAATAAATACAATACAAATATGTGTATAAAGATAGTTAGTAGGAAATGTAGCGTGAAAAGGAAGCATTGAATAGTAACACAACATGCCATGAAGAAACAATTATGGAAAAGGTAAGGGATATGTGAGAAATAGGCTGAGAAAAGACCAAAATAGGAAAGGGTGGATCACGTGATTACTGTGGAAAGAAGAAGATGGATGTAAATTAGGACAGGGTTATGAGTTGACATTAAAGGGGGTTGTTCTAGTTTTAGTATGATGTAGAGAGTGATACAATTTGTAGTTGGTTTTCCTTTTTTGTAGTTGATGAGTTATTTAGCGTTTTAGTCAGTAGCTTTCCAGTTTGCAATTTCAGCAATCTGGTTGCTAGCATCTAAATTAACCTCAGCAACCATGGATTGATTTGAATATGACTCTAGAATATGAATTGGAGAGGACCTGAACAGAAAGATGAGTAATAAAAAGTAGCAATAATAATACATTTGTATCTTTACAGAATATTTGTTTTTTCAGTGACTCCCATTTGAAAGCTGGAAAGAGTCTGAAGAAGGCAAATAATTAAAAAAACGATATAATAAAATAAGTAATGAAGTAATGACCAATTGAAAAGTTGCTTATAATTGGCTATTCTATAACATATTAAAAGTTAACTGAAAGATGAATCACCCCTTAAGAAAGAGTTTCTGATAAGAATGGATGGAATGAAAATAGGTGAAGTCATTGGCTAAGAAGAAGGGGAATAAGGTAAGATAGGTGAGAGGTAAAATGAATTACAATGTACACTATTCTTTCTATCTTGGAATATTGTAAAGTGAATTTTGCATGTAACCTGTTATAATACACAAAAGCAATGAATATCTTGTAAATTATATCCTTATAAATGGTGAGTTCTGATGTCATCAGTTATAAACGGTGAGTTCTGATGTCATTTCTGTCACATGACTCACTGAAACTTGTGTATTGTAATAAATAAAGTACCCCCAGTTGTAAAATATGAGGATATTAGAAGTTACCTTGGAGTTCCATGACCTGTATAAAAACACTCGGCCTACGGCCTCGGTAATTTATAATATCTTTATATTTTATAAGAGGGGGTACTTTATTCACTATATATAAATGTATTTTTTCATCTTAAATTGAACTGAGTGCCTAGTTCAGTGGGGAAAAATAGTCCACGTTCAACCCTATCTTACTTGAATTCTGGAATTTTAGAAACCACAGAAATAAAACATAAAAAAATGCCAGTGTGCATATGAATATGCAATTATTTAAGAATAGTTTGTTTATTTTGCAAGAAATGTGTGAAATGAAGAAGCTCATTTATCTTGGGAAAAAAACCTTTCAAACACAGAATGTGGCAGTTACTGATTTCCTCTTGTGATGAGGGTTTATCCTTTACTGGCACAATTATTTGATTCAATGGTGTCTTGGAAGAGATGGGATATTAAACCACTGTATCTGACATCAGCTGATTGTTGCCTTCCCTAGCAGGCAAAAGGTAAGAAAAAGCTGTGAACAGCTTTTCACACAGCAGATAAAGGAGAATGAACATCTTGTATGAGCCAAGGGAGTTATCTGATTTAAACAAGCACATGTTAGCTTAATAAGAGTGCCCTCATACCCGAAAGAAAGTCTTCCCAGCATCTGCTAAAATTCTGTTCAAGGAATCACCTCCTAGAATTTCAGCTGTTAATTGCATAGACCCTGTAATGAGTCACATAAATGTTCTGTCTATCCTTTCTTTCTAACTATATTATTGGTACATGTATATAGATTCCCTACCATCCCTCTGCTTTGTAATCTCAGGTGGATTGTGATTTGGTTCTTGCACCAGAAGCTGGAAGATGACTGGGATGAGCAATAACGTTTCTCAATGACTTTTACCTCCAACTGGGACTTAAAAGGCACCTGTCACCCCCAAATTGTTCCCCCCACTGGAGATGCAGACTATTAGAGCCCACACTCTAGTATGGATGGTAGTTTCCTACCCTAATTTTCAATAAAAAAAAGTATCTAATGTTTCAGTTATTTAACATGACCTTTCCTAAGGAGGGAAAATTGCTTCAAATTACAAACTGCTGCACACACGTAGTAGGTTGTCATGCAAACTAGAACATGTGAAGCGTACTCATACCCTTCTAGGGCATGTAAAGGCAAAAAAAATAAAATCCAATTTTTACTTTCTTTAATGAAAAAGAAACCTATCTGCAATTCATTAAAAAATGTGTACCGTTTTTATAAGAAACCTGACTGTATGCAGTGAAATTCTCCCTTCATTTAATTCTGTGATAAGGAATTGTCAGATGGTCCCTAACTGCTGAGCAGGGAAACAATCATACTTATGAACAGCAGGGGGAGCCCCCGCCTTACTTCCCAGCCATGCAGAACTCAAGTAGCTTTGTTTATGACTAGTGATGGGCGAATTTATTTGCCAGGCGCAAATTTGCTGCAAATTTATGCGATTCGACGCCAGCGAATAAATTCGCGAAACGCCCGTGAAAATTCGCGGCAAAAATTCGCCGGCGTCAAAAAAAATTTTTTTTCGAAAAAACAGACGCCGGCGTCTTAAAACGAGACGCCGGCACCATTTCTCGAATTTTTTGGCGAAACAGCGCAAATTCGCCAATCACTATTTATGACGATCCCTAAGCAGCCCAGACCACACTGAGCATGTGCACAGTCTTAGTCTTGCAAAGATGTTTAACAAAGTTACAAGATGGTGACCCCCTGTAGCCAACTTTGAAAGCATACATTATTTGTGTGATTAGGCTCGTGGTGCAGTAAGTTCATGTTTATATTTAGTATACAAAATACAGCATTTCTAGCCTTATTCTATTTTAGACTTTACATGCCCTTTAACACACCCACTTCTCATGGCTTGGTGCACAGTGATATATGATTCGGCAACCTCCAATATAGCCTGTAGAAAGAATTCACTGGAACACAAGACTTGTGCTTGCAGGGCAAGTCCTTGCAGTTTTAATAATATGGAAGTGCAACATTTCGGGGCCATGCCCTTTTATCTAGCATATCATAGAGAGAGCACATACAGAACACCGTTTTATGATTTTTCCTTATACAAAACAGCATGTCTCTGGGCATGATGTTATTGGCAATGGTTTCCCTGTACATAGCATGTTGTTTTGAAAGTACACATTCTATCACGGTTTAACCTCACTCTTATGTCTAATGGGCTATATATGAATGCACATGCAACTGGCTTCATACCATTTGCATACAGAAGTACTTTCTTCTCTTTTGATATATATTATAGGTAACTTTTAATAATAAACAGGCTATGCAATGTGAGTTCAATATTTATATATATATAAATGCAAATTTGTACGGAGCACAGGAGCTTGGTTTCATAAAATCTTCATTTATTTCAGTCTGGTTAAAAACATATATAACATCTGCAGTGATAATTGATACCCCACGCTTGACGCAAGCCATCCAAAGCCAGAGGTGCACGATCAGTATATTTTATACTGAAGGATCATCACTCTGTTTGTAAATAAATACTGTATATGTGTTTCATATACCGTTATTTAAATACTGTTTATAATTTTTTTTTGTGAGCCGTATTCTTCCACCTATGCCAGTTGGATGGTAGGGATAATAATCATAAAGTAAAGTTCCAGAATGCTCTCATGCAGTAGTTTTGGAACTATTGTGTTCACAACCCACCTTTGTGGTCCAAAATATGGTCAGTTCTCCCATTTATTAATAGAACAGAATCAAATGTTGCTGCTTCCATTTCAAGAAAAATAGGTCACTCAAATGTCTCTAAAACTGGTCTTCAGAATGGACTTCCAGAAGTATCTATATAATACCAAATCCTGCATTCTCTAAATATCTTCCATAATTGGCCCTTCAGGCTAACACCTCCACCCCATCCACTCCTCCAGGCCTTTATTTAGGGGATATCCATTCTTTGGGGTACCCTGCTTTAATGGATTAAAACAAGTGGCTCTCTGAGACAGATACAGTATGATTGATGTGTTGATGCTATGGAGATGGACAATTCATTTCAGATTTTGCTGTTATTAAAAAATGGTATTGTCTTATAAGGTTAATTTAAAGGAGAAGGAAAGGCTTATTGCACTTGGCGGTGCCAAATGTTAGGCACTCCCGTGAGTTTATTGACTTACCTGAAACCCCGGGCCGTTGTTCCTATCAGCAGAAAACTGCCCGGGGTTATAACAGTGAGCACCACAAATCGATCTTCTTCCTGCTTCCTCCTTCTTCACACGGATGCCAATGCGCAATAGAACGAAAAGCCGAACTTTAACTTAAAAGTCGGCTATTTTATTCAACTGCGCATGTGTTTGCCCCGGGAAATTTGAAGACAGAAGGAGATGGAAGTGGATCGCTCCATGGTGCTCACTGGTATAACCCCAGTTTTTTGCTGATAGGAGCACCGGCCCAGCTTTCCAGGTAAGTCAATTCAATAACTTGGGTGCAACAAGCCTTTCCTTCTCCTTTAAGGTATGCTATGTTTTCTGCGTGCTTTATGCATCACTGTAGGTATGCACATTCCAAAATTGATTTAAAAGAACCCAAAGACATGGGTAACATTTCTATTATTGTC
The DNA here is from genome assembly GCF_017654675.1 of Xenopus laevis. Classification (NCBI taxonomy): domain Eukaryota; kingdom Metazoa; phylum Chordata; class Amphibia; order Anura; family Pipidae; genus Xenopus; species Xenopus laevis. Next base: position 107,774,660 of record NC_054376.1, read on the forward strand.
TTATGGTAAGTGATGATCGAATCTGTCCCAACTGCTGAAAAATTTGCAAAAATGCCTTGAATTGCAGTACTTTTTTTGTCTTGGCAACTTTTTGTCTCAGCAACTTTTTTTGTCCAAATACATTAAAGCCAATGGGCATTTTTCTTGTGGCAACTTTTTTCTGTGAGTTTTTTGTTGTGGTGAGATTTTTTTTACAGCAAATCGTTGCCTCAGTTTGCAGATGGCAAAATGTGGAATTTCGTTGCAAATATATGTCTGGCAAAAAAATTTGTTCATGACTACTTTTATTCATTCCCTTGCTGCTAGTCCCAATAACTTCAATAGAGCAGTTTAAATGATACCTTATTATTTTTAAAACAGGTCCAGGATTAGGGATGTAGCGAACTGCCGATTTGGTGTTTGCGAACGCCGTTCGCGAACACCGGCAAAAAATGCGAACGTTCGCGAACAGTTCGCGAACTTCGAACACCCGCTAAAATCGTTCGATCGAAGGATTTTAATCGTTCGATCGAACGATCGAAGGATTTTAATCGTTCGATCGAAGGATTTTCATTCGAATCGAACGATCGAAGCCATTCGATCGAATGCTTTTCATTGGATCGAATGCTTACAATCGTTCGAACGAATGGAAATCGTTCGATTTTTAGCGGTCGAAGGAATTCGAATGGTCGAATGGTCGAACGATCGAACGCGAACTCAAACTGCGAACGTTCCCAAACGTTCGCGAACATTCGGCGGACGCGAACGGTCGAAGTTCGCGCGAACTAGTTCGCGGGCGAACAGTTCGCTACATCCCTATCCAGGATCCTAACTAAGATTCAGCCTTTTCAGAGATACTGAGAAAAATGGGATTATATAAAACTAGAAACAAAATACTGTTTTTGTGGTCTTTGCTCTTTACCTGTTTCAGTTCTTCTCCGACAGGTTTTCCTTCTTTTTCCACCTTCAACATTTTCTTATTCTACAATGTATTTCTCTGTCCTTCTGTAATTAGTGCTCAACATGTATTCTACACTGTGTTCCAACCGTTCCATACTTTATGTCCATTATAATGAAGTTTGATAAACATGTTTTAATTTACACAGTTTTAATTTTAGTGATTATCACAGAGGATACCAATACCTAACACAGCAAAATACATTTGAAGCATATTTAGAGAATGTGATTTTGTTGCTGCAAGAACACATATTAGTGGATTCAGTGCCGGTCCTACCATGAGGCAAGGTGAGAACCTGCTCCAGGCAGCAGCAGCCCCAGGATCACCCCTGAATGAATTAATATAAAGAATGAGTTTTCTTTATTTATACCTGCCATAAAGTTGACAGAGTTCACCAGCCAGAAAAGAACAGGAGTCAAGTGTGAGTTTATTGTCATTTCATCCATACACGTTTGTACAGTACACAGTGATACAAAACAAAGTTCCTCTAGGACCACGGTGCTACACAACACAACATAGATGTACCAGACAACAGACAAAAAGTGCAAGTGCAAAAATATGCAACTCCTGCAAGACAGGACAGCACAGTGCAGGGACAAGACAGTGCATACTCAGCAGATGTAATATGTTAAGTAAATAATGCTAAACGTCAGACATGATGGGTGTATCATTGTGATATGATAGTAGTAAGACCATGATAAAGAACATGATAACGTGCAGATGTGTTCATAGAGAAAAATTGTATCCAATGGCTATTTATTTATACAGTAAGGTCAGATGGAGTGTGAGTGTGAAAGAGATCTGTCCAGTCCCTGAGTATTCAGGAGCCTTGTGACTTGGGGGAAGAAACTGTTACTCAGCCTGGTAGTGAGGGCCCTAATGCTTTGGTACCTTTTTCCAGATAACAGGAGTGTGAACAGTGAGTGTGAGGGGTGTGTTGGATCAGCCACAATGCTGGTGGCTTTACGGATGCAGCGAGTGGTGTAAATGTCCGTGATGGAAGGAAGAGAGACACCTATGATCTTCTCTGCTGTCTTCACTATCCTCTGTAGGGTCTTGCGCCCCATGACAGTGCAGTTACCAGCCCATATAGTGATACAGCTGCTCAGGATGCTCTCGATAGTCCCTCTGTAGAAGGTTTTGAGTATGGATGTGTCACGATCGCCGCCCGGAGCAGGACCAGGAGCTCCGGGCGGCGCAGCTATTCCTTCCGACGCCGCTCCCAAAATGGCGGCGCCCATGGCCGCCACGTGGGTAGCGGCGCCGGCGCAGAGACGCCTGCGCGCAAGTGCGCAGGCGCGAAGACGTCACAACGGCGTGACAGACGCAGGCGCAGCGCGTCGGTCGCAGACGTGCTGACGCCGACGCAAGGGCGCCAAAAATCCCCTTTAAAAGGACGCCTGAGGCGCCAAGATGGCGCCCGAAAATAGGATCTCGTTCCTGTATTGATTCCTGGGTTCCCTGTTGCCTATTCCTGTTATCCCTGAGGATATTCCTGTTTGATCTCTTGTTGTTGACCCCCTGCCTGGACTTTGGACTTTGATTATATTCTGCCTGCCTATTGACCTGTTGCCTGAACTCTATTTCCCCTTTTTGCTGAATCCCTGGATACCACGATCCTGATCCCTCCAGAGGGGCTTCCTCCTATATCCGGACAACTCCCCAGAGGGAACTCCCGGTTCCCTGACATTATTTTCGGGCCATGGATTCCACTGAGGAAGCTCAGCCAGATTTCGGCAGGGCCTTTCGGGGCCTGCATTCCCGCATGGAGGCGTATGAAGCCCGGCAGAGTTACGTGGGACACACGCTGGAGGCGATTCTGGAAAAGCTCTCCTTGTTGACACCAGCGACCCCCCTGCCGGCACCTCATCCGCAAGCGGCTGCTGCCATGGCTACCCAGCCCTCCACTTCTGGTCCACATATTCCTGCTCCGCCTCTCTACGATGGCGATCCTCAAGCCTGTCGAGGATTCGTGAATCAGTGCCAGATTCGATTTGCCCTACACCCCACTGAATTTGACTCTGAACGTGCCAAGGTGGGGTTCGTGATTACTCGTCTGGCAGGGAAAGCTCTCGAGTGGGCATCTCCACACTGGGAGAAGCAGTCCCCACTGATGGATGACGCAGAAGCATTTCTCAAAGAATTCCGGATCGTCTTCGATGCTCCCGGCCGGGTGACATCCGCTGCTTCCCGTCTGTTCCAAATCCGCCAAGGGAGTCGCAGTGTAGCGGAGTATGCTATTGAATTCCGTACACTTGCTGCTGAGACTCGTTGGAACAACGACGCATACCATACTGCATTTTATAATGGTCTCTCCCTTCGCATCAAAGATGACCTGGTCTCCCGTGAATTACCCACGCAAGTTGAAGACCTCATCGCCTTGGCTGTCAAGGTGGACACTCTTCTGAGAGAGCATCAAACCCTGAGAGATCGTGTCAGGAAGTTTCAACCCATGTTGGCACCCCGCTTCCAGAGGCCTCTCCTGCAGGCTCTTGTCACCCCGCCTGCCCAAGCATCCATTTCTCTCCAGGAGGAACCCATGCAAGTAGGACGAACTCGCCTCACTGAACAAGAGAGACTCCGCAGACGGATGTCAGGCCTGTGTCTGTATTGTGGCGGACATTCCCACTTCACCAATGCCTGTCCTGCAAAGGCTAAGAGTTTTGTACCCCGAGGTATGTCTATGGTAACTCATGTAGGGGGCACTACTCAAAAGTCTCGAGATTGGTCTCAGGGGAAGACCCAAGGAAACTCACACAGGTTTCTCCTTCCCTTCCAGATTCGTCTGACTGAAAAGACCATCTTCGGGAATGCTTTCATCGATTCCGGAGCTGGGGGTAACTTCATGGACGCTCTCTTTGCTAAGTACATGGGAATTCCCTTATTTCCTTTGCCTTCTCCCATGAGGATCGTCGCTATAGATGATAAACCCCTGGAGTCTGTAATCACGATGACCACTGGCGAACTACTTGTGCAGGTTGGGACCCTGCATAAAGAGAGACTTTCGTTTCTTATTATCCCTTGTCCCGCTGTTCCAGTTGTTTTGGGTCTCCCCTGGCTGCGCCTGCACAATCCCACCATAGACTGGTCCACAGGGCAGGTTTCTCGTTGGAGCCCATTCTGCTTACAGCATTGCCTTCCTGCTAAACCCCTCAAGAAGGTAACTATCTCCTCAACCGAGTTAAAGTCTCTTCCCTCCTGTTATAAGGAATTCTCCGATGTGTTCTGTAAGAAGTCTGCGGAATTCCTTCCTCCACATCGCTCCTACGACTGTCCTGTCGAACTCCTGCCAGGAGCCATGCCCCCCAGAGGCCGCACTTACCCTCTCTCTCCTGCTGAGACTACCGCAATGAAAGAATACATCCAAGAAAATCTCCAGCGGGGGTTTATCCGCCCTTCTACCTCTCCTGCAGGGGCTGGGTTCTTCTTCGTGGAGAAGAAGGACGGAGGTCTTCGGCCATGTATAGATTACCGGGGCCTGAATAAAATCACTGTAAAAAACAGGTACCCTCTGCCCTTGATCGTAGAGCTCTTCGACCAGCTGAAGGGGGCGAAGATATTCTCTAAGTTGGATCTCCGGGGGGCGTACAACCTCATTCGCATCCGTGAGGGTGATGAATGGAAGACGGCTTTCAACACTCGTGACGGGCACTATGAATATCTCGTTATGCCCTTCGGCCTTTGCAATGCCCCTGCCGTCTTCCAGGAGTTTGTTAACGATGTGTTCCGGGATCTCCTAGGAAGGTTCGTAGTCGTGTACCTGGACGACATCCTGATCTTTTCTAAAGACCTAGAAAGCCATCGCTCCCAGGTGAAGGAGGTACTCTCTCGTCTGAGGAAGAACTCTCTCTTCGCCAAGTTGGAGAAATGCGTCTTCGAGGTTTCCAAGATCCCCTTCCTAGGATACATTATCTCTCCTGAGGGATTTGAGATGGACCCCGTGAAAGTGTCTGCCATCCAGGAGTGGCCTATCCCGCTGAGTACCAAGGCAATCCAGAGATTTATCGGATTTGCTAACTACTATCGGCAGTTCATCCGGGGGTTCTCTTCCCGCATTGCTCCTATCCTGGCCCTCATCCGGAAAGGGGGTAAACCCAGCTTGTGGCCTCCATCTGCCATTGAAGCTTTTCAGTCCTTGAAAGAGGCCTTCACGTCTGCTTCTGTCCTCCGACACCCCAATCCCGAACTACCCTTCTGCATCGAAGTAGATGCTTCTGAAGTCGGAGCCGGAGCCATCCTGTCTCAGAGACACCCCACTGATGGGAAGTTGCATCCCTGTGCTTATTTCTCCAAGAAGTTCTCATCCGCAGAGCAGAATTACGATGTCGGGAACCGAGAACTCTTGGCTGTTAAACTTGCCCTTGAAGAGTGGCGTCACCTCCTGGAGGGTTCTCTGATTCCTGTTCAGATTTACACCGATCATAAGAATCTCGAGTTCATCCAGTCCCTCAAGAGGCTAAACCCCAGACAAGCAAGGTGGGCCCTCTTCTTCTCTCGATTTAATTTTATCTTGACTTATCGCCCAGGTTCCAAGAATCAGAAGGCCGATGCCTTGTCTCAGCTTCACTCCGGTGGACCGCTCTCCTGAGAGACAAGAGCCAATCATCCCTCCAGTCAAGATTATTGCCTCCCTGTATCCACAGTTTGCCGACCAAATCCTGGCTGGTCAGTCTTCTGCTCCTTCAGATACTCCCATTGGAATGGCATTTGTTCCTCCTGAGCTGCGTCTGCCTATCCTGCAACAGACCCATTGCTCCAGGCAAGCCGGACACCCTGGTCCAGCTAAGACTCTTGAACTCTTACGACGCCTGGTCTGGTGGCCTGATATCCGCAAAGATGTGAAGGACTTTGTTGCTGCTTGTAATGTTTGTGCCACATCTAAGTCAAGCCATTCCCGCCCCCAGTGGGTTACTACAGCCTTTGCCGGTTCCTTCCCGTCCCTGGACCCACCTGTCCATGGACTTCATTGTCGAACTTCCTCCCTCTTGTGGGAACACTGTGATCTGGGTTGTCATTGATCGATTCTCCAAAATGGCCCATTTCATCCCTTTGAAGAAGTTGCCCTCTGCGGTGGAGTTGTCCCAGTTATTTATCCAGTACATCTTCCGCCTGCATGGTTTCCCGGTGGAGATCGTCTCCGATAGAGGCACCCAGTTTACTGCCAAATTCTGGCGTTCCCTATGCAAAGACCTGGGAATTGTTCTTCAGTTTCTTCTGCATACCATCCGCAGACGAATGGGGCAGCTGAACGTGTCAACCAAGCCCTGGAACAGTTCCTGAGGAACCACGTATCCCTCTGCCAGGATGACTGGTCTGATCTCCTCCCATGGGCGGAATTCGCTCATAATAATGCTTGTCATTCCTCTACAGGAAGATCTCCATTCATGTCGGTGTATGGGCAGCATCCTCAAGCTTTTCCCCAAGACTTTGTACTATCTGACGTCCCGGCTGCTGACGATTCCCGCAGCCCATATGTCTGCTATTTGGGCTGCTACCAAGTTGAACCTAGAGAAGAGCGCTCTTGTTCATAAGACTTTCGCGGATCGTCGTCGAAGATCCTCTCCTCCCTACAAGGTGGGTGATAGTGTCTGGCTCTCTTCCAGGAATATCCGGTTGAAGATACCATCTCCCAAGTTGGGTCCAAAATTCGTGGGTCCATTTCCCATCTTGGAGATAATCAACCCTGTGGCTGTCAGACTCCAGCTTCCACCAGAGATGAGAATCCCCAACGTGTTCCACGTGTCTCTGGTGAAACCCGCCATCACCAACCGGTTCTCTGGCGGTCAATCTCCTCCTCCTGCCATCTCTGTGGAGGGTCAACTCGAGTACGAGGTGGAGAAAATCTTAGACTCCAGGATCTCCAGAGGGTCCCTTCAGTACCTCATTCAGTGGAGGGGCTTTGGCCCTGAAGAATGCTCCTGGGAAGGACACCGTGATGTTCACGCTCCTCGTCTGGTGAGGGATTTTCACGCCAAGTTTCCCCAGAAGCCTTGTCCCGGTGGTCCTGAGGCCCCCCGTGAGGGGGGGGGGTACTGTCACGATCGCCGCCCGGAGCAGGACCAGGAGCTCCGGGCGGCGCAGCTATTCCTTCCGACGCCGCTCCCAAAATGGCGGCGCCCATGGCCGCCACGTGGGTAGCGGCGCCGGCGCAGAGACGCCTGCGCGCAAGTGCGCAGGCGCGAAGACGTCACAACGGCGCGACGGACGCAGGCGCAGCGCGTCGGTCGCAGACGTGCTGACGCCGACGCAAGGGCGCCAAAAATCCCCTTTAAAAGGACGCCTGAGGCGCCAAGATGGCGCCCGAAAATAGGATCTCGTTCCTGTATTGATTCCTGGGTTCCCTGTTGCCTATTCCTGTTATCCCTGAGGATATTCCTGTTTGATCTCTTGTTGTTGACCCCCTGCCTGGACTTTGGACTTTGATTATATTCTGCCTGCCTATTGACCTGTTGCCTGAACTCTATTTCCCCTTTTTGCTGAATCCCTGGATACCACGATCCTGATCCCTCCAGAGGGGCTTCCTCCTATATCCGGACAACTCCCCAGAGGGAACTCCCGGTTCCCTGACAGGATGGTGGAAGATGGGATTTCCTCAGCTTGCGCAGAAAGTAGAGGCGCTGTTGGGCTTTCTTGGCAAAGTAGCTGGTGTTGTGGGACTAGGTGAGGTTCTCCGCTAAGTGGACACGGGAGTTGAACAGGAGTTGTGTTCATTTCATGTAAAGCTGGATTATTAGTGACACTACAATATTGGTAACAAAAATTCTCCATGCTAATACCAATCAGCAGCAATGTGCAAATGGTTATTTAATCATTACTATTACTGGACAACATTAAATAGGATCCATAGCTTTTCAAAATTTCTATTTTATGTTGTACACTTATAAAATACAATTAACATGCATCATTTACACAAATAAAAAAATTGTTGAGAGAACATACTATTATGACTTAAAAGTGGAGTGTATTGTACTGTACTGTACATCTGAACAAATTAGAGAAAACTGGGAGCCACTTCCCAAGACTAGAATAATTCAAATATCAGACAACTGCTTTGTTGTCATAGAGATGAACACTTACTACAGTGCATTAGATGAAATATTTATAGCAGAGAACATATTTATTGCAATTCACGATCTAATTTGTTTACTTTTTTTATATTACATGTCCCCTTTTTGAAATGTTACTGTATATAAATTATATTGTATTGTCTTCATTTTACCATGCAGTGTCATACTGTAGCTAGATGTTACTGGGCCCCACAGAAAATTCAATATAGGGCTCTAAAATATTGATATAATGACATTGTTTAGATGGGCCTCTCTGGGCCCTCTACACTCTTAGGTCCCCCTGCAACACAGGGTCTGCTTCCTCCCTAGTTACACCCCTGGTGCTATATCTTATAATTCATGTACTCATTTAATTTAGTGTGTTGATTATAAGTCTCATTAAAACTTTAGTACCTTATGCATTATACAGTGCACCTGCATTATGTACATTGCTAACGCTGCATAAAGAGAGGTGCATATGGTATTCAATAATTAATGTAAAGCTGGCGATAGATGTTGAGATTGATTGAAAAGATCAGATCCTCATCGTGAGACCACGATTTTTTTGGAACGATCGTACGAATTTACGATCAACTAAAAAGACCAATTTGTCAGGAAAACAAAGGGGAGCTGCCTGCTTGGCCCTACAAACATAGATAGATTGCACTGGGACCGATAAAGATTTTTTGACTAGGCCGATCAATTTCCTGAAAGATGTCGGCCGAAAAATCGTAAGATGTACAATCGTTCGAATCCCACTAACCGCACGATAATTTTGAAGGATTGGTCGGACTTCCCTAAAATCGGTCGTTCGGCAAGAAGAATCGTCACGTCTATGGGGAGCTTTAGACAGATAATTGCAGAATATGCAGTAATCGTTTTTTATTTCATCAATCATCAACCTTTCCTCCACTGGCAGAGGCTCTTTCTAAAATTGTCAATTTTTTTGTCATACTTTTCAGAAGACTAGATCTCGTGTTGAAATGCTGAAATCATGTACAACTTTCTGAATCCTGATTAATCTATGGATAAGCACCTGTTCTTGCTACTATGACAGCCAATCCAGCTGGCTTCATTAATCAGCCCTAAGATGTTATCATCAAAGAACTAGCAAATGATCTGCAGCAAATGAAAACCCCTTCCCATTCTTAACCTTCTGCTTCACAGTCATTGCTCAATGTTCCTTCTTACTATAATATTATTTACTAGTCAGAACTTATGTGTCAGACACAAGATGAAAAGACAGAAGATGAAGAGGATGCACTGGAGATAGACTTTTGCTTTTACATAAAATGAACATATGAATTTACCAAATTACTTACAACAATTTAAGCTTAATTTTTATTATTCAGATGTGCTTCTATGCTCCAGTTCTCACTGGAATTCATATTGCCCCTCTATCTGGTTGTTTAACAATTTCCCAGTCTAATACTGCTGCTCCAATATCTTCAGATACTGTATACTGAATGGCAACAGTCTGTGCTCCTCATAAGGTCCTTGTTTTTTGGTCCTGTTGCACTGCAAGCTGAGGTTGATGGTGCTCACAGAACCCATGCTTATAGTCTGGTTAGTGTAGGTTTGCCAGGCTACCACGCACAAGTAACACACTGCCTCCCTTCCCTCATTAGCTTTGGGCATTTTTCAACTAACTCGAGGGGGACTAACTCCAGGAACACCTAAGTAGTCCTTCTACATGTGTTTACTAGGGTTAACTGTTAATGTAATGGTGGGCTAGTTTATTTAATAGAATGTGAGCATGATAAGAGCACACCAAATGCCCCCTGTGTTTCAGCTGTGTGCATGTTAATCAACGCAGGACAGTGTTCAGGTCCTGACAGTTATAAGGTCTGATTTTTGTCATCCCAGTCCTACTTCTTGGATATATAGACACTGTGGGAGCCCCAGGTACCACACATCTAAGCTTTCTCCCACTGATCACATCCAGACCTGCAAAACCTAGTGCCCCTATCTAAAACTTTCCTCACTTACCCTCATCATCCAAATATTCAGTTTTTACATATCCATCTGTTAATGTGTCAGGATCAGCCGGGTCTCAAACTCTGGTTTACACTGTTCAGGACTCCTGCACTTACAGAGTGAGCTACTGGAGGCTCTTGGGGCTGGTCCTGACCTTATCATTTTTGTTCCTGTATACCTGCCTGTTCCCAGTATGTCTCCTCTCTGTTCTCCACCCACCTCGATTCCTTCATGTGTCTCCCATTCCTAATCACCATCCCTTTATAAACCCAGCCCTAAACCTTTCGCAGGGCTGAGTCATTGAATGTATTTTGTTTGTTCCTGGATGACCTTCGTTCCTTGTTCCTGTATTCCTGAAATCCTAGTTCCAGTGTTCTTGTTCCTGTGATCTTGTTCCAGCATTCTTTGCCCTCCTTATTTCCTGGTAATGACTTTGTCTTGACCTTGTATTTGAGTTTTGGCCTGTTCCTGTTATCTTCTGTTGCCATTAAACCTGCAATTCACTATGTCATCTCGAATTGTTTATGGCTATCCCCCTGGGCTTCCACTATAACCACTTCCAAGTGTGAGACTAATTCCAGTACTAAGACTTTATCTTGATATGCATGTTGTATCTTTTCTGATGCAAAGACTATTTATAAAATAAAAATATGTCCCAATTCATCAAATACTTTCTTGACTATAAGAAAAATTGTCCTTACAGTCAATTTGATAAATTGTCTGAAGTGATGAGAATCTTTCCAAAATCCACAGCTTCATTTACAAAAAAAGTGAAAAGCTGAACTTTAAGGGAAAAGCTGTCCTTTTTACTCGACTCTGCACAGGGCCACTGAAGAATGAAGAAGCAGCAGAAGACGGTTGCTCCATGGTGATTGCTCAAGTACTAATAAACAAATAATAGTTTGATATATGATACAATATTTTATTATATGGTAGAAAATATATTTTTTATGCAAAAGATTATCTAGTGGGGAAAATAGGAACCTCAGCAATATAATTACAAGACAAGTGCGTTATACAATGGAGTCCTTGTTATGAAGATATAGAAAGGTTAAGTTTATACAGCGTTTTCTTGCATTTTACACCATTTTTTGGAGTCCCACCAATATACAATACATTCTAATGGGTTCTTTTGCCAGCAGTAATACCATATTCTTCTGAATTTTTATGCCATCATTTTGTCCTGACTTCCCCAAAAATGGCTATGAATGTTATTTATTTTTTATTAAAGATGTAAAATACTAAATAGATGCATATGTTGCCCTGCTTCTTACTGTAAATAGTAATAGCCATGCACAAATCACTGTGAGTCAGTCAGAGAAGTATTGCACATGCACCCCATAGTGTATCATTAATGCTTAAATCTTCCCATTAACACAGTAAATATTGTATGTCAAAGTAAAAATGACCCCTTTACACACATCTTCTGAGTAATTAAAGACTAAGTTGCTTTAACACATTTCCATGAATTTACATTGTCCCAGGGTCACTTACTTAAGGTTACAAAAACACTTTACATTTAATCAACCCAATAGGTTTGTTTTGCCACCAACATTGATTCATGTCATGGATGTCACTATTGCAGATAAAAAGGAAATACGTTTACCCTTACTATTAAGCTTTATGAAGGATAGGTCTTACCAGACTAATTTGATTTAGCTTTTTATGATTAGGTAAATAACAGCAGGGGGAGCTGTAGTTGTGATCTACTGCTTTCTAAACTTAGGTCTGTTTGACTGAATGAAGTAGTTTGCACATGTTTAGGAAACTGGCTACAGTATTGGGTACAGAGGGTGGTTGTTAATGGTTCATTCTCTGCTTGGAGTAGGGTTCTTAGTGGGGTCCCCCAGGGCTCTGTATTGGGTCCACTTTTGTTTAAATTGTTCATTAATGACTTAGGGGAGGGTAATGTATCAGTGTTTGCAGATGACACAAAACTATGCAGCCAAATTAATTCCATCAAGGAGGCTGCATCCTTGCAACAAAATCTTGACAAACTGGCAACATGGGCAGCTAAGTGGCAAATGAGATTCAATGTTGATAAATGTAAAGTCATGCACCTGGGATGTAAAAATATCCAAGCCACTTATACCCTTAATGGGACTGCACTAGGCAAATCCGTTATGGAAAAGGACCTTGGAGTTCTTGTAGATGATAAATTTGGCTCTAGCAAGCAATGCCAGTCAGCAGCATCAAGGGCAAATAAGGTCTTGAGCTGTTTTAAAAGGGGCATAGATTTGCGGTAGGAGGGGGTCATTCTTCCTTTTTATAGAGCACTGGTAAGGCCCCATCTAGAATATGCTGTACAGTTTTGGTTTCCATCACTCAAACAGGACATTATTGTATTAGAGAGGGTACAGAGAAGGGCAACTAAGCTGGTAAAAGGTATGGAAAATCTTAGCTATGAGGAAAGACTGGCCAAATTGGGGATGTTCACGCTGGAGAAGAGGAGCTTAAGGGGTGATATGATAACTATGTATAAATATATAATAGGATCATATAATAATCTCTCTAATGCTTTATGTACCAGTAGGTCTTTCCAGCTGACACAAGGTCACCCATTCCGATTAGAAGAAAAGAGGTTCTGTCTAAATATTTGGAAGTAGTGATGAGTGAATCTGGCAAAACTGCAAAAAATTCACAAAAACTCATATTTTATGCCAAGGACCCAGCAGACATCTTGCATTTCTCTCCTCCTTTTTGTTTTATTTTGACATATACTGTACACCTGTAAATGTCATAATTAGAATCTAGATATAGATAAGAACAAAAACTCTGACCAAATCCCCTCCTCATTTTTAATGCAGCACATTTTCAGTACATGTATTTTTGAATCTTAAATGGCCAAACTTTGTCAGCACTGTGAGAATCTCAGTATGGCCATTTGATCAGCAATTCAGCAGATGAGTCTCAATTTCCGAAGTGCTGAGAAATCACAGCTGCAACTAATGAAACTGATTTACTTGCTACAATGAGAAAAAAAAGTAAAAGACTTTTTTCACAATAGAAGGTCATTCCTATATTTCTTGTCATTTAGCTGATTAATTTAAGGAGATTCCAAAATACATTTGAAAAAAAAATAGCTGCTGGGATCTTTTAAAATTGGTACAGTTATAGGATCCATCATCTGGAAATCCATTCACCAGAAAGCTTCGAAATTCAGAAAGGCTGTCTCCCATAGACTCCATTTTATCCAATATATTCCAAATTTTTAAAAATGATTTCCTTTTTCTCTGTAATAATAAAACACATCCAGCCTAAGATATAATTAATTGAAAGCAAAACCAGCCTATTGGGTTCATATAGGGGCAGATTTAAAAAGGTTCAAAGGGTAAATTTGAATTAGAAATTTCGAAACTCACAAATTTGAATTTAAAACCAAATACTCGAATTTGAATGTGAGACCCTGGAAACAGTTCTAATTCGACTATTCTTCACCTAAAACCGAGTTCATTTAGAAGACAATGGCAGAGGTCCCTTGAACTATTTGAAGATATTAATGGTAGTGATGAGCCAAATTTTTGCTTCAAAAATGACACCCCATAGACTCAATGGGTATAAAAAAATGTTGTTTGTCAAAAAAAATGTTGCACATCAAACTGACAAGCAAAAGTCGAGGGGGTTTTTTTCAGAGGAAAATTTGATTAGAATTTGATTCGAGTCTTTGGGTTGGGACTATTCAATCAAATTTTAGACGTTCAAATTTTTTCAATTGTGAATTGAACCAAATTTATTCGAGTTTAAAAAAATGTACATTACTCTAAAATTTGACTTTTGATAAATAACCCCCTTAATGTTTACATGATTTTCTTGTAGATGTAAGGTATAAAATTGGATTAGTGGAAGAGTTTATATGCCGAGAACTTCCCACACCAGTCAGTTGAACTGAAGAAGCTGCTCAGATGAGTAGTGAAAAGTCTTCATTGATTACTCAGCAAGTCCAGTTGTTTTTTAGATTTACCTATACTAGATAAAATGTACCTTTTAAATATCCTGGAGAGTTGCAAGGTATTTGTTGACAACATCTTGGTTACTATGGACGTCAAGAGCCTATATATATAGAGAGAGAGAGAGAGAGAGAGAGAGAGAGAGAGAGAGAGAGAGAGAGATAGGACTAAAATGTTCTGAAAGCTTGCTATGCTTATCTTAGTTAGCCAATAAAGGTATCACCTTTATACCACTTTGTTATTTTTTATTTCAAAAGAGTTGCCCTCTAACAACTTTACCTGCGACAAAATGTGAAATCCTGATGGCTTCATTTGTGTATATAAACCATTAAAGTAAGTTGGGCGGGGAGAAATGTTCTTGAGTAACAGAGGTAATTAAATGTGGTATCATTTATCACGACTTGCAATATATGAAAGTGTGTATTATAATACAAATTACTATGTCTTCTATCCACAATGAAATATTCTCTCCATAATTCCAGTGTGAATCAAGTCATGCTCCAAGTTGCAGCTGTCACAGTTGTGTCCAATGTATCAAAACACAACTGCACTTGAACTAGTTATGTCTGGCATTTATAGAGAGGGGCTTGCTTCTTTACATGAGTATGCATTCAAAATGTTTGTTTTCATCCAGTTCGTTGGACACAAGTCTGGTGTGTCTATTGAGGCAGCTCTATTGTGGGAACCTTGGAGCTACCACCAGGTCCAGGGTGGCAGTACCTCCAGCTTTCTCCACTGTCAATAAACAATAGTTTCAAACCATTTATTAAGAAGAGGCAAGATGGTAGCAACCATGAAGTAGTGCAGGAGTGTGGTTCTGCACAAGTACCTTAAAGAAAAAATAAACCCTAGCCCCCCTTTGATTTCCCACAATTTCCCTCTCCAGTGCCCCCTGCAAGCTCCCTCCCTGCAGCATCTAATCTTCTCAGAAGTCTCCCTGTATGGTGACCTGCTGTAAATCTGCAGATTTGCGGAGCGGAGTTCAAAGGTGCCATCTTTAATCTGTTTCTGAACTTCTTCTGTGAGAGTTGCTACACTGATCTTAGAAGAGCATGTGCGATAAAACTATGTCCTGAATAAGCTTCTACTGTGCATACTCCCACATGATCCATAAACTGTCAGAAGAGGATTAGAAACAGAAGGAAAATTGCCCCTTTGAACTCCACTGCACAACTCTGCAGATTTATAGCAGTTCAGGATACAAGGAGACTTCTGAAAAGAATAGATTTTGCAGGGAGGGAGCTTGAAGGGGGGGGGGAGTGGAGGGAGGTGGAGAGGGATAGGGTTTATTTCTCCTTTAATGCATTTTATCAATATGCACTCTCCATTGCCTCCATTTTAGAGCACCAGAACTTCTGCTTTGCCCATAAATGACCCCTATTTACAATGATCCCTATAATTTTAGGTATGGAATTGGTGATAAATGGTGCATTATACCTTCACGTCCCTACAGCTTGATTAAAATGCCCCTAGATGTCCTTGATCGGTTTATCCAGCATTTCTGTTTAATAGACTCAGTTGTGTTTTTTGTACTATAATTTCCGCATGACAAGCTAGATGGCCTATCTGTTAATTGCACCACTTTATGATAATGTCACAGAAGAATGAAAGCTAGAACTCAGGCTCGAATGGGGTCTAAAATTGAATACTTTAAAAGGAATATTCTTATTCTGCTATTTGAATAGGAAAGTTCACAACGTAAAAGAGTTAATTAGTTTTGAACTTTTAATACAATCTTTTCTGAAAGGTAGGTAATTTACATGTCAATGTTGAACCATGATGCAAGAAGATTCATTATGTAGCTGATGTTACATAATGAGTATACATTTCATATTTTCCATTTTCTTCACTGTCGCCTGATCCTGTTGCACGACTTACTGCTGAGGAATTGGAGGAGGCTTAAATAAAAATGAAAGGGTCGGGCATGTACCTTTCTGGGTCAAGTCATCTAAAGAATCAAGGTTAACGAGGTGCAAATATTAACACATCAGGTAATTTGAAATAGAGTCTTTCACACTGTTTTAGTTTTGTTTATAATCCATATATACAGTAAACCATATTTATGGTTTGGGAAAACTTTGTCTAAGAAATCAACAGTAGCAGCTGTTTTATACTGTAAATCTGTTCTACAGGCAGTTTTCTTATTTTATTTATCTATAGTTTTTGAGATATTTTATACTTTATTATTGAGCCTAGGAACCTAACATTTCTTGACAGGGGCAGCATTAATTTGACAGACCCCTTCCAACAACACCAAGCTCCTCCCCCCTTCCAACAACACCAAGCTCCTCCCCCTTCCTTACGATAACATACCAGACCACATAATATATTTTGGGTGAAAAGGACATAGCATGTTTCTTAACAAATTCACATAAGTTGTACCAACATATTTCAACATCAGTTAATTACATTTATATAATATTTAGCCATTAACTTTCTAATAACCTCTAATAGCCACTGAATGCTGCAAACAATTGTACCCAAGAGTGAGGGGCCCACCTGTTGTCCCTCCTTGATGTGACTTTCCTCTATAAATCACACCCCTTCCACCATGCCCTTTCCATCACTTTGGCCCCAGGCCTAACTCCTGTTATGCCCTACACTTGCTACCACTATCACCAGCTCTCCTCTGGGACCCCCTCCCACTAATACCACCCCTACACTGCTACCCCCTTTGCTCTGACTACTGCTCTCCTTAACTACCACCCTCACCTTCACTTCCTTCTACCTTTAACCTCCTCCCCTATGTCTCCACCCATCCTTACAGCAACCCAGGAAACAACAACACCCATAATCCATGACAACCCCCTCTGGTTTCCTACTTCCTTGCCCTGTGATGTCCCAAAATAGGGCTTTAGAAAACATATCCAAAAACACTTCAACAATCAAAGATCAAAAAACTGCTTTTGGGTAGGTTGCCAGTGGTTACTACAGATCTAGTAACAAAACAGCAGATAGTATATTTTGCTGCCTCAGTAGTTAAAGAAGAAGGAAAGGCTAAATTAAAGTAAGCTTTATCAGAAAGGTCCTCTGTCAGAAGAAACACAGCATTTCTTTTCTTCTATTGTGTACACATGGAAGAAAATACCACCCCTACACTGCTACCCCCTTTGCTCTGACTACTGCTCTCCTTAACTACCACCCTCACCTTCACTTCCTTCTACCTTTAACCTCCTCCCCTATGTCTCCACCCATCCTTACAGCAACCCAGGAAACAACAACACCCATAATCCATGACAACCCCCTCTGGTTTCCTACTTCCTTGCCCTGTGATGTCCCAAAATAGGGCTTTAGAAAACATATCCAAAAACACTTCAACAATCAAAGATCAAAAAACTGCTTTTGGGTAGGTTGCCAGTGGTTACTACAGATCTAGTAACAAAACAGCAGATAGTATATTTTGCTGCCTCAGTAGTTAAAGAAGAAGGAAAGGCTAAATTAAAGTAAGCTTTATCAGAAAGGTCCTCTGTCAGAAGAAACACAGCATTTCTTTTCTTCTATTGTGTACACATGGGCTCCTGTATCAGACTTCCTGTTTCAGCATAAACCTCCAGGGCTAGGACTTGAGCATGCTCTATTTGCTACTCTCTCTCTCTCTCTCTCTCTCTCTCTCTCTCTCTCTCTCTCTCTCTCTCTCTCTCTCTCTCTCTCTCTCTCTCTCTCTCTCTCTCTCTCTCTCTCTCTCTCTCTCTCTCTCTCTCTTTCCCCCCTCCCTCCTCACATCCCTGCTGTAATCTGAGCCCAGAGCTATGAGTGAGCAGGAAGGAAGTGATGTAACACCAAGCTAATACGGCAGTTGCTATCCTAAAAAAACATAGAGAGCTTCTAAAGCTGTTACTCAGGTATGGTAAAGCATTCTGCAAAATAAATATAATGTAATAGCTTGCACTATTGTGGCTAATCTATTGGCAATAAACTGCTTTTGTAGCTTTCCTTCTCCTTTAAAGTTTGTGATGTTAAAATGTACTGTATATGTTAAATGCTTGCCCATTATAATGCTGCCACCTAGTGACCTATACGGCAGGCTCTGTATTTCCTTGTTTATAAACCCTCCTCCTATTCCCTTCCTTGTGTGTGATGTAAGTTCCTCCCATCACCCTTTGTGTTCCTGCCTTCCATGAGTGAGGAGCTACATCTTTAAGTTTAGGAAAAAAATATTCTTTTTGACCTGCAATTCTTGTACATCCACTGCTACATTTGTCCATCCACCCCAAATAAAGCAGCTTTGTGGATTCCAAGTGTCTGGTGAGTTCAGCTATCTGGCAAAGATTGTCCTCGGTGGTTGTTACAGCTCCATACAGGCCCAGCAGGGAGGTCTCATGGGGAAATCAGCCATTATCACAGCAATTGGAGTCAGAATATAAATATTAACCTGTTGTCTGAAAACAAATATATGATTGCTTGATATGCATTGATGGACATAGAGTAAGTAGTGCAGAAAAATATGAATTGGTTTCTATGGGTAAGTGCACCAATATTAGTACAATTACACCCATATGTAATAAAAGGCAAGACGTTTCTCCAGTAGAAGCAGGGCCCTAGGCACCCCGATCAGCTACCTCTGCCCCCCCTGTGTGTGTGTGCACACCATCACGAGTGCGCTCATCCGCCCCAATAGAAGAGAGGGAGTGTGGGTAGTAGGAAGAGTGACAAATGAAGGGAAGAGTGATAGAGGGGAGAGGAGGGAGGCAAGAGCAGCAGGGGAGTAACCCCAAAATGGGGGTAGGCAGAAGACCTTTGAACAGGTACCTGCCCAGTGCCCCCACATTGTTGCACCCTAGGCAGGTGCCTCTTCTGCCTACCCCTAGTTCTGGCCCTGAATGGAAGTAACCATTACAACCAATAAGATGTTTAGTCTTAAACAGTTGACCAGTAAATTCTACCGTCTTATTAGTTGCTATAGGTTGCTGTTCCTGGGCAAACTTAGTGCCATTTTTTTCATAACCCCTAAATCTTTTAAAATGTCAGGACACCATATTAAAATATATAAACACAGTATTGTACAAACATGAATCACTAGTTACACTAACCAACCAGTCCAGAATACAGCATAGCAACAAACATAAATGCAGAAAGTAGACATCAATGTTGACATGTGTATAAGATCTAGGGGTGCAAGTTAGAAGGATCATAGTTATTCATCTATGCTGCGTGCACAATTTTTTTAAATTATTGGAGCTTTATTAAAATGTAGTAATTCTATTTATTATTGATGCATATTAAGTGACGTGGTCAAAGAGGCTTTTGCTTTCAGTTTCTAGGCCCGAAAAAATGCTCTTGCAGTAGTGATGGGCGAATATATTGGGCAGGCGCGCATTCGCAGAGAATTCCTGCAATTCGCCCCCGGTGAATAAATTTGCAAAACCGCTGCGAAAATTTGCCGGCGTCAAAAAAAAAAATTAGACACCGGCG
Source organism: Xenopus laevis (assembly GCF_017654675.1). Classification (NCBI taxonomy): domain Eukaryota; kingdom Metazoa; phylum Chordata; class Amphibia; order Anura; family Pipidae; genus Xenopus; species Xenopus laevis. The sequence goes on from NC_054376.1 coordinate 107,793,979, forward strand.
TCCATTTTTTTTACGCCAGCACATTTTCGCATCAAAAACGAGACATCGGCGTCGTTTCGTGAACGGCACAAATTCGCCCATCACTATCTTGTAGTACTCCTTTTGCTCGATGTTGAAAACAGGTGCAGTTCATGCTGCTCTAGAGCCCTCTACATGAATCTTTGATATTTGGATGTATACAGGTTAATGACTTCAAAACAGCTGCTTTAATGTAGACATATTTCATACTTTTCAGAGAGGCAATTCATATCAAAGCTACTTTCTGGGAGTTGGATAATATTCATGTCCATATCTCTATAGCCTATAAATGAATAAGACATTCCGAATGTACTTCCAATTGCCACAGCCATTATCCTCCCATAATCCACATGGAGAGCGCTTTACATACACACAAAAGATCCCTTATCCAGAAAACCCCAGGTCCCAAGCATTCAATAAAATATACTCCCAATCCCGAAGAAAAATATTTGTTCAAATATTGTACTGTGGCGAAGTAGACCAGATCCATCCACTGGATATTGTCCAGATGAGAGGTAGAAGACAATAGTTATCTTATTTGCCCATCCACAAGCTGAATCAAATCAGGCCAATGTGATCACTGACTATTTATATTTCTTTTATAAAACGGATATATCTAGATTTTGAAGTGAAATCCTTTTTCCTTGAATAATCTTTCCAAATGCATTTTTAACTGTATGGTGAATTGCAAGGAATTCCTATGAGTGCCGTTTCATAAGCACAGTTGTACCTCTTAGCACTTGATTAATGTGATGTTTCTCCTGGACTGCTATGAAGCATGCAGCTTGAATCCCTTTTTGCTGCCACAGCGCAATTGTTGGACTTTAGGCTTTGAAAATGTTTCTTCAGTTCAGTTACACTCAAATTACTTTTCTATTCAATAGTCACAGGCATAGTTTATTTCTGTTAAGATTCTGGCCCTGTTATCACTAATGTAATCCTGTGCTAATAATTTTAATTTTAGGCTATGTGTGTTTGGAGGGCCCTATCTGGCCTGCAGTTCTCTGGTTGGACAGCCCTTGGTGCAGCACATCAAGTCATTGTGCATGGCTCAAAATTCAAATATTTATAGGTGCCACACTCTATTTTCACTGCCCAACTTCGAATCTGTGCCGTTTTGCTTCACTGAAGAATTTACTGAAAAATTTGAGAAACAGCGAAAAATTAGCGAAACAAATTAAAGTCAATAGGTGTCAAAATAATTTTGACGCACGTAAATTTTGACACGAGCAACAATTTTTATACATGCAACTATTTTGTCCAAATGCATTAAAGCCAATGGCCATCCGAATAGTTTTGACAACTTTTATGGGCGTGACAATTTGTTTTTGATGTGCGGATTTTTCGCAGGCGAATTTTTACTGCACTTTTGTGAATTTATTCGCTGGTGGCAAAATGCAGAAATTCACTGGAATTTGTGCCTGGTGAAATTATTCGCCCATCACTAATTCTGTTTTCTAAGTTCCTGGATGTGATTTCTGGATTCCTGGCCACTGCCTGATCCTGACATTTTTTTTTCTTGGCTATGTTTTTGAATTTTGATTTCTGATTTTTCAGTTATTGACCTCAGCCTTTCCTCTTACTACGCTCTCTTTCTTCTCCATTCCTTCTGTGTATGCTCTAGTTCCCTTACCTGCCCAGAACCTGTTCCCTGGTCCTCTTACTTTAAGGCCTGGCGGTCTCCGAGTAGTGGAGTGCTCCTCTGGAAGCGAAAGGAGGTTGGTATTGGAAGAAATGTGAAACGTGACCAAAATATTGACCCTTGTTCTGGTTTTATGGAGACTGTGCATAACACCCATTATCCAGAAAGACCCAAATTACAGCAAGGCCATCTCCGATAGGCTCCATTTTAATGACATAATTCAAATGTTTAAAAATGTATTCTGTAATAACAAAACAGTAAATGTGTACTTTATTCCAATAAACATATACAAGTAACTCATCCTTTTGGAGGCAAAACAATCCTATTGGGTTTGAATAATGTTTAAATATTTTTTAGTAGACATGAGAGGTCTTTTTATCGAAATTCAAATCTGTGTAGTTTTACATTTTCTTACAATTTAAAAATGTATTAGAAATATGAATCTAAAAAACTTGAATGAATACAATTGTGGAAAATAACTGGAGTAACTCGAATTCACGGTTTATTTATCATTTCTAGAGAGTTTACAGGTTCAATGTTTATTTTTAATTCTGAAAAAACTTGAATTGAATAAATACATAGCTCCAATTGATGTCTACAAACTTTAAGATGATCAGGTTTTAAATTAGAGTTATTTGTAGTTTCACATTCCTGATTTTTTTTAAATTGGAATTGAAGAAAAAACATACAAATGTTGCGTGACATCACGCGTCTGTGCACCGGAGTTACTGCGCTGGCGTCGCTGTTCATGTGGCGGCTATGGGCGCCGCCATTTTGGGCGGAGAGAAGTGGAGCGCCATCGGGCACTCCTGACATGAGTTTGGAGCAGCAAGGGGCATGGTAGAACTGCCAAAAGGGGCAGCCAGATATAATGGTGGAAGAAATAAATGTAGTTCAAGTAGGAGAGGTAAATCTGTGTCCAGGTTCAAATTAGAAGCCTCAGTATTTGGGTGTATTGGAAAGGTGAGGTAGTTGAGTCCTAGTCTTAGGATGAGAAAATCAGGTTAAATTAACTATTCACCATAGTTTCCCTTTTAATAGTTAAATATTTAGCCAGTTAGCCATCTCTGGATAAAACAAAGTGAAATAATTCTGAACATGTATCTTTCATTTGACTATATGGTGTAAACGTGATTGGGAATAACAGTTCAACCGCTACCTAAAAATGATATAAATTGGTAATTATGTCCCTTATTGTCTTGCCTTAGTGTCTTTCTTATTGCACAAGATACTTTTCAGAAAATGTAAATATCTTAAAAATTATACAGCTTATGTTGTATTGCCAAAGGAAAACTATATAATACAAGCTTTATCGCATGGAAATACACTTTCTAAATATGATCAGCTCTAAAACATCAAAAGGAGTACACACAATGACATATAACTATCAATGAATCTGTCTCCCATACAAAACATGCATATAGAGAGACAGATTTGCTGAGAGGGGGGGTGAGAAAAGTAAATGTATTATTTGAGAGTGGTACAGCATTCTTAATTTATTTGTAATATACAGTACTGCACTAGATCCTGGACAACTAGATCCTGTGCCACTGTGGCTCATTAGGTACACTGTTTCAGGCATGAAATATATTATGTGGAAGCATTTACACTGTATACGTTTATGTTTGTCTGAGATCAAGTGGGCACAAGGATCATTTGTGACCTCCTGCTAAACAGCATACTGTCCTGGTTGGACTTTAAAACCCAGTGAGTGAGCATTAGTCTTTAAGGTGGGGCTGTCCAACCAGAGAACTGCAAACCAAATAGGGCCCTCCAAAGGACTATTTTGGCCCCCAATCTGTTCAAAGGCTCCACTTCACTGAATGACATCTTTTTCACTAAAGATACCATATGAGAAAAAAAATCAGCCCACGACATATAATAAATTAGAGAGTGATCCCCAAGCAGTTTTGCATGTTGCTCAATAACTCTTTGCATGTTGCTCCGAGTGGCGTCAAACTAGGTGCTTTTTTTAATTCTAGGCTTGGAAGTAGGGTTTAATTGCATGAAAAACAGGGACAGTATACTGCCAAATAGAGCCTCCTGTAGGCTGCCAGTTCACATTGGTGCTACCAAATCACCAATAACTGCTCATATTTATACAGTATTTAAAACGAATTGGTTGAACAGGGTTATCTGGCAATTTAATTTGTTTTGTGATAAGATATGTTGTATTCTTTAAGGACTGGCATTGCATATGTACATGTTTATTAGCAATCCCATATTATTTGTGTTATATAATCATATTTAATACACCACTGTATAGACTCATTTATATGTCTCCAGGCACACAGCAGGCCAGCACATATGACAGCCTCTTATCTTTCGCAGCTTTTTCAAAGACAACATAAATATATAATACAATTTTACCGCTTTATACACTTCCATATAAAAAGATGCACTTTCGTTTGAGCAGGTTTCTCCTAGTTAACAAAGGGCCCATCATGAAAATGTGAGGAAGTTAAAATTAATTGGCAAATAATCACCGATTCATAAAGGCGCAGCCAGAAGCAACAGAATTGGGCTTCTAATTGAAATATCTGAAGCAATGTACGGCCTTTCAGCTGTGGCAGTAAATAAGGTGGACATTAATGAGCTCTTCGTGTGATAATCAGTATGCAGAGAAAGAAAGGACTACACAGTTAACTATCATGACTATTTGTAGGTTGCCTTTTACCTCTCTTTTCCCACTTGGGCACAGAAAAAATATGTCCCTGCTATATGGTTACCATCAGAAACACTACTAACAAGGATTGTGATAGATATGGAGGTCTTTTTTTATTCATATAAAAATAATGATATAGGTAGTATCACACCTTCTATATAATTCTATAATTGGAATGCATCAGAATTTTGTAATTCAATTTAGGAACTAGTCAGCAATGACTTATTAAGATGCTGCTTTTTCCTAACCCATACTGGCATGACAAGTAGAGCATGTGTTACACAGGACTCTTTCTCTCTGGTGAACCCTCAATGTAGAGCGAAGAAGGAAAATCTGGCTTCTCATACACTTCACAAATGTTTCAATAACTTTTATTGATTTGCTGAAACTTCACAATACAGGCACAGACAGGACATTGGTTATGGCCAGTGGTATACCTCAATGGCCAATGTCCAGTCCCCAGGGTACAAGGCCCTCAGAGTGGTGCTCCTGTTGGGTATTAAATCTTCTGATCTGCTTGTTGCTGTTTGTGGATGCTCTGTTAACTACTCTCACTTCTAGAGTAACTATTACAGTATATAGCTTGACTTTAGATAGTCCTATCGTCTTCTCTTGATAAGGTCTTCTACTGTACCTCAGGGTTTTTAGAACCATACATCACCTCCAGCAATTGCCAAAGAGACAGAACTTTATGCCCCCCTTCTCTTTTAAAGACTAAGGAAGACTTGACACCACTGGTCATTAAGAAGCTCCCAGGACTTGCCTTGAAAATCCTGTTCCTTCCCAATTGAGAATAGATTCACAACATAACTGATAACACCATTACCCATAAGAACCAACCATTTAAATTCATTGCATAAATTGCTGAAATTGATCAAAGATATGGGTTTTCAGTAGAACATATTATTGAAGGTCAAATTTTAGTGGTTTTAGAGGCTTTTGAAACTACGATTAAACACTATTCCTCTAAAACTACAAATGCCATGAAAGTTATCAAAAGATCCGTGTATAAAAGTACAAATGGAAAAAATACAAATCCTGAAAAGAATAGAAATCCAAATTTTAGTAAATCAGCCCCATAGTGTTAAATCCAGGAAAATGTAAAATCAGGGAATTGTTTTAAAGTAACATATTTTTCAAGTCCTCAGTGAATATAAGTACAGGAGTCTGCTCTACTTTGAAATACTATACAATATGTGCTGTGTTAATGACAAGGGTTAAGAATTGCAGCATTAATGTTACACTATTGGGGGCATGTGCAGGACCTCTCTGGCAGTCAGATGCAAAACCTAAAGCAATAAGTAATATGAGCATGGTTGTATAAAGTGTAGAACTAATTGGAATGCATTTGGTTAGTATTAGTGATGGGAAAATTTAGGGCATTTTTTGTGAATTTCCTGCGAATTTTGCGAAACAGTGAAAAATTCTCAAAAGGCGCAAGCGTCTCGGTTTTTATGCAGGCCTCCGTTTTTGATGGCTGCGTCCATTTTTTTTTACACTGGCAAATTTTCACAGTGGTTTTCGCTAATTAATTCGAATTTGCCGTGAATTTGCGCCTGGCTTCGCCTATAGCTAGTTAGTATTTGAAACTTCTTAATTTCACTAATAATAACATTCACAGAGGAGAAACAGACATTATTGGGAACACCAGGACCATTTTGGTATAAAATCTGGGAAAGTATTATGTAAATTCAGGAGCACCCATTGAAATGCATTATATATTGGTGCGACGCGACCACGGTATAAAATGCAGGAAAACTTAAAATAAGGATATGTAAAATTGATGTTTCACTGTATATGGTTTATTGCATTTGTGAGGCTCTTTAGTGCTATTGCCTAAATCCTGAGAAGAAATTAAATGCAATAAAGGACTGGAAGAGAATCACTCGTCTGCAGTAGCATGTGAATGAAATGAAACTTTATACAGGTAAACTTATAGCATCTGACATTAGGCTTGAAATACCCTCACCATTCATAAGAAGCTTAAAATACAGAATGGGAGTTTGTGTGAATGATACAACATTCTTTCATGGGTTATTTTACTATGGCAATTAGCTTGCCTTTCATTAAAAGCAATAGCCTTTTGAAAATAATCACAAAGTGAACATTAAAAATTCATGGCACCAGACATCTCATGATCACTGCTTCTGAGCACTTTGATTCTTGGATTCAAGGCCATTAAAGAAAGTATGCTTTTAATACATCATTAGATAAAGCTTTTATTGCCATCACACAAGCTAAAATGGACCACTAACAGTCAGTATGGGAAAAACGTAGTAAAATTATATCATGGGGGAAAAATGTTAAGTAATATACCCAGAAAGGACTATTATAAAGCTTTTTTTTTTTACAAGCTGTGATGCTCTCAATAACACAGTATTACATAATAACACTCAATGGGCGCTTTATCGGGTCAGAGTAAATAAAATTGTTTATGGTCATTTCTTCTGAAGAGGGCTAGAACTAGAGGCAGAAGAGAAAAGTGCTTAGGACACAATGATTGGGGGGGGGCATAGGCTAAAACAGGAATTCAGCAGGTTTTATATGCGAATAGTCAAAGTCGAAATTCAAATTTTTTTAATTGAATTTTCACTTCGACTTTTGATGACTTGAAGATATGGACTTGAAGGTGATTTGATGAATCAGTCCCTAAGTGTTTATAGTTTTTATGTACTGACATTTTACTAACTGTATGTCTACAGCAAACCCTGTTGTACTATCATTCATTATGACATTCCACTTACTATTCATCTATGCATATTAAAACAATTATTAAATATTATCAAACTGAGCATTAAAATAATATGGCAAAATACATTCACATAACTTTCTAAAATATTTAATACAGATCAAATTTTGGCTCAGTTTGTCCCTGTCAGAGAGAGATTTTCAATAATGAGAGAACAAACAAGTAATGTAGGATCATTGTTACATTGTTTGTACACCTGTTAGTAATGATGTACCATTTAAATAATTTCACTCCTTTATGCCATCATTTATCACAAACACCGACAAAAAAGAATCTCAATGAATCAGCTAGCACAACAAGTCTGTCTCTTGTTATTTTCATTTAAAACATTTTCTGCTGAATAAAATTGAAAAAAGAAAACATGGTGGTAAATATTAAAAGAGGAGTTGTACTTGGTTTCACCTAATAAATCTCTAAAATTTGAGTTTCGAAAACTCAGATTCCTGAGTTTTATCGTGAAAAACCTCAAATTGTGGTAAAAATTGGAATATTGATAAATCAGCCCCATAGACACCACTAAGCTAAGGGACCTTCTTATTAAAATGACATATTTCACATATCTGTAATTTAAGCATCAGTTTGTCACACATATTCAGTAGTTAGAAAGGTATGTAACATTATTTTGAATGGTATCCTGTAACTCTATTCTAACACACTGCCTTTTAACTCTTACATGCCACATGGCGAAGGATAATTCCTCAGCAAAACTGGCATAACAAGCAACTCACTTAGGCCTTTGACAGAATAGTGAAGGAAAGGTGTTGTAGAACTATATCTCTCAGCAAAATATAGTCAGTTGGATGCCGCTTAAAGGAGAACTAAACCCTAGCCCCCTCCACTGCCCACTCCATTTCCCTCCTCAAAGCTCACTGACTTCAGCTTCTATTCCTTTTAAAAGTCTGGCTGTCTCCTAACCTGCTATATATCTGGAGTTGAGCAGTGGAGTTCAAAGGCACCATCTTATGTCTGACTCTGTTCCTCTTCTGTTACAGTGGCGATATGTATCTTGGAGGAGCATGCTCAATTAAATCTACTGTATGTCCTAAATAAGCTTTTACTGTGCATACTCCCCAAGATCCATATCAGCAACTGACAGAAGAATACATTTTGTGGAGAAGAACCTTGGAGGGGGCACTGGAACAACAGTGGAGGGGATGGAGGGGGGCTAGGTTTATTTCTCCTTTAAACATGAATAGGAATTTTACTGACCATTCAGACTTAGGTTAATAATGTCATGTTATCATTAATCTGTCGATGGTGACACTACGGAGTCTGGGCCTGCTAACAGCACCGGAGCTCAGAACAAAGACAGGGACGGCGAGATGCTGCTGGCCAAGACGCAAGCGCTGCGCTCGTAAAAAAAAGCGAGGCAAGCATGCGGGCGTTAGCACCAGGCTAAAGGCTAACCCTGTCCAACCGGTGCTTCCGTCAATCCTGCTCTCCAACGTTCCTTCTTTGGACAACAAGATGGATCATCTGTGGTTCCAGCATTCATGCCAGTGAGAAATAGAAGACCGTTGCATCTTTATTTTCATGGAAACATGGCTAAACGCGGACATCGCTGATTCAGCTATCCAGCTAGCCGAGCTAGTCTGCTACCGAGCTGACAGAAACGCTGCATTGAGACGCGGTGGCGTTGTGTGCATCTAACAAACTTTGGTGCACGAACTCTGCTGAAGTGACTCGCCACTGCTCACCAAAAATGAAATTTTTTTTTGCACTGGACTCCACACACCCCTCACAAGGACTGTTCATGCTGCTCTCATCCGGCAAACAATTTTGCAGTATTAAAGGCCGATCAACCAGGCTGCGCGAAAGCTTTTTTCCACAAGAGATCAGACTCCTCAACTCACTGGCTGCCCTCCCACTACATTCCAGACACACCTGAACCGTTAACTGAACTTTTCTTTACACACCTGGACTACCTCAGAGACAATCTGATATCTGTACTAGCTGGAGCCACGTCGTCTCGTCTCACTGTGTATTTATATACTGCTGCGATGACAATAAAGTTTGCTTTCCTAATTCAGCTGATCATGTAATATTTCAATAGCACAAATAGTAAAAGAAACCTACTCACATCTAATAAGGTAGAACACATCAAAAGAGTGTAAAGTCTCATCCACAGGTTGAACCCTTCCAGACACTGGGGAACTCACAGTAAATTCATCCAGAAGCAGAGAGAGTGAACCTGGATCTCTTTTCACTGTGGTCCCTACACAAGGTAATAGCCTGAAAAGTGCTAACCACCCCAACCCCGCTGCTTCTACTGGAGTTGGGGGTCAGAACTGCCCTTGTTTTGCCTTACCCCTCTGGAGTGTACAATGACAAGGTCTACCAAGTACTAATTCTTATTAATAGTGTTCTGGTTCCCCAATGTATTCCAGAAATGAGGCATACTTTTACCTCTGTGCCCTCATAACTCCTACCTGGCATTCAGGTGGAGCACAAAGAGCTCAGATTGAAAAGGAATAATTTTTAAAATGCTCAAGTCACACTCCTCTGATGAAGCAGTTAACATTGTTGTGGTTTTGGTTATTTACTGGATCAAAACTGTTTTTATATGGGTTATGAGAGGCATTTTATATCATTTTATGATCGATACCCTATTTACATATTATACACATAACTGAGACAACTGTAGCTGGGGTGTTCTGCATTCCTCTACTCTATATCCCTCTTGTTTTATACTCAATATGAGTTTCATTACATACAGTCATTTCTCTTGATTTGCCGTTGGATTCCTGAAATAACATTTTCAGTTAATAAGCAAGAATCCATTTCTACTGCCTAAAGAAACAATCTAACTTTTATTGGAAGAAGAAATCAAAACAAAGGAAATTAAAATACCTCTAGTATACGCTGGTATACAGAACACAGCTTCGCTTACTGTAAAACTCTTCAAATGTTGCCAGGTTTATATGTTATGCTGTCAATCTACGAACACAGTGTTGCATCTCCATTGTGAGGTTGCCTTTCATTTTTATGATGTCACCCAACAAACCTTTCTGAGCAGAAGATAAGATTTAAAAAAAAGTATATTGTGTTTGGTGATATATTACGGATCAACTAAAAATACAACTTTCCTCTAAATTAAAGAGTATGTAGTTACATTCATAGTTATAAATGTGTGTTTCTCTGAACCTTGGTAGAAATTGAAGTATATAATATTTCATGTGCTGTTTTCATGTGGGCTGGGAAAAGTAATTTCATTTTATAGTCCTCAGTTCTTGGTCAGTGGGCTATAATAGACTGTTGAAGACAGAACAGGACTAGAGAGCGCAGGGAAAATTGCTTCTCCCAATTGTCTGAAACCGGCATCATATATCTTACATACTACTGCGGTATGACAACATACATAAATATCTGTGAATGGTATTGCACACTATCCACTTTGATTTGAGGGACAGTTGTGCTGTAGACTAGTGGTAAATTGAGTAGATATTATGAAAGAAAAAAAACAATGAATTTACCAATTACCAAGAAACATTTTTGAAGTCATTATATGTCATTACATACAGTAAATATGTAAAAAATCCACCAATAGCATCAAAAGAATTACAAGCAGCTCATTAAACATTACTTATTTAAATGCTTTAGGTAGGAATGGGTGTAACTACAGAGGAAGCAGACCCTGTAGCATCAGGGGGGCCTTGTGAGATCCTACTTCATATAAAATTTCAATAAATATTGGTAAAACATTAAAACCTCTAGACATTTTGGGGGCCATAAAAATAATTTGCTCAGGGGCCCAGTGATATCTAGTTACGCCACTAGAGCCCTCCCTTGTCTATCTAAGGGGCATGTGTATAAGAACATTGCAACATGTAAGCATTTCTATGAATAATAATTGTAGCATAGTGACAAGGGGCTTCTCTAACAAGGTAGGACAAGGTACAGTATATGCTAATGCAGAGCTAAAACACCGTAAATGTAGTTTTTTTTTGTTTTTTTTGTCTTCCCATTGACTTAAATACATTTTGGTGAAATTCCTTGTCAGTTTGTGCCACTGATTTAGCTTTGTGTTCTTTCTTTACGACAAAAAAATAGGGTAATCCTTTACCTCATTGCCACCCCAAAGTATTGCTTTTGTCCAAAGACATGTCTGAGGCTTAATAGAATTGACCAATGCCTCTAAATGCCCAGTGATTTTGTATTTCCCTTTTTCTGAAACCACATTTTCTTCAAAATCAGCTCTTCCTTCAGGGTTAAGTGACCATGGGACAGATCTCATAAACAACAAGAATACTGGGTTGTACCAGTACCAGCCTCCAACACTTTCTATATTGTAAATCCAAAAATCGATCTTCTGTAGTATAAGCTTATATAGAAAATAATGTACCCTCTATTATAAAATATTAGTATGACATCGCTAAGCACCATATTGTTTACAAGATATTTATGATTATATGAAATGAACATGATCTAATATAAAAATGAAACAATGGCAACAAAAATTGCTTCTATTTGGTTCACTCTTCTAGCCCCCACTGTCTTTCACCAATAAAATGAAATTATTACAATAATAAATGTGATGTTGCCCCAGATTCTGAATGTCCAGCATGCATTCTTCTAGCTGTTATTCCATTTCAAGCATCTGTATCACCAACAGAATATGGACCTCCATGAGAAATTCTGTGGAATGTGAATCCTGTGAAAGTCTTGTTTCTGCTTTGGTCTCATGTGAACCTTTTTTGCAACCCAAATATTAGTAATATTTAAAAAAAAAACATTTACTGATAAGAATTAATGTTACATTGATGAGGGTTGCTACAGGTCACAATGTCACATGCCAGTTGCCCAGATCAGTAAACATTTCATTTTTAGAATAAAAATAATAGGGGAATTGAAACAAAATCTTTATTTCAGTTGGAGAACTGATAACAAATGCATTAAAAAAGCCAAGGTCATTTTAATAGAAGGCAGAGTCTGAGCAGCCACTGGACAGGCATAATGAGTGCCAGATATGCACTAAAGCTTGCTCCACCAAACTAAAATACACAGCTTAAAGGGGGTCACCCAGACATAAAAAGCTGTGTAATAGAAGTCCATTTCAAATTAAACATGAAACCCATTTTTTTATTACACACCCATACCCATTATAAAGCTATTTATAAATCATATATTACCTGGCCCGTCCTGTATGCCTTAGGCATACAGGTGGGGCAGACAATTACTTTCACTTTCAATTCAGCACTTCTCAGATGTCACTGCATTACCCTTATTGCACATACCCCCTCCCTCACCATCTAATTGTGTAGACATGAATGGGCATGATCCCCCCCCCTCCCCCGTTTTGGAACTTAAAATAATTTGGCATGATGCAAAGTGGCTACAAAATGGCACCTGCCTGCTTGCTGTAATTGTGGAACTGAAAAGATAGAAGATTTAAATAATTTGTATGGTGTAAATTAAGTTTATTTTGCTTCAAAAACACAATAGAAAGTAATTTGGGATTATTTCTTAGGGTGACATGTTCCCATTAATATGGCAACTAGGGATGCACTGAATCCAGGATTCGGTTCAGGATTCGGGCAGTAATCAGCCTTTTTCAGCAGAATTAGGCTGACAGAATCTGATACCAAAAAATCACACAACTTATCATCACATAAACAAAGAAGTCAAACATTTTTTAACTATGCGCTGCACATGTGGTTCTTTAACCCCCTTGTTTTTCCTAATTGGCAAATTAAGGTTCGGATTTGGTTTGATATTCAGACAAATTTTTCACAAAGGATTTGGGGTTTGGCTGAATCCTAAAATAGTGGATTTGGCGCATCCCTAATGGAACTATGTTTATAAAAAAGGGCATCTTGAAAAAAATCATAAACACCAGTACAATGAAATACAAATTGAGCAGTAGAGTAGAAAAAAAATCAAATAAATATCATTCTGGGTAAAAAATGATTGTCTACCTAGCTAAGAGACTCTGATTGCTCAAGGCCCTTTTTGGAATTGGGAAAACACTGTATATCACTTTGCTTTAAGAACTCATATTCTGAATATATTTAGTCAACAATCTGTTTCTATCTGTGAACCTAAATACAAGGCTGTTTTAAAGCACCAAAGGCAAAGGCTTTATGTCTTAATGCCATTTTTATTGCTAAAATCCAGATATGGAATCCAATATCTGAAAAACCATAATCCAGAAATTACATGAAGAACATCTCCCTTAGACTACATTTTAATCAAATAATTGGAATTTATAAAAATTATGTTATTTTCCTCTTTAAAACATGTTAATTTTAATGTAATATACTGTAATATAATATTACATAATAAAACATTAACTTGTACTTGATCCTAACTAAGCTGGTGATAAAAAATAATGGAAAGACCCCTTAAAAAAACCCAGGTACCAAGCATTCTCAATAACAGGGCCCATACCTGTATTGGGAATTGCTGAAAAATATAGGTGCTGCCTTAAGCTGGCCATAGATATTGAGATTTTTAAAAGATCAGATCCTGATCGTGAGACCACGATCTTCTCAGAACTATTGTACGATCGTACCAATTTACCATCAACTAAAAAGACCAATTTGCCAGGAAAACAAAGGGGAGCTGCCTGCTTGGCCCTGCAAACATAGATAGATTGCACTGGGACCGACAAAGATTTTTTGACCTGGTCGATCAATTTCCTGACAGATGTCAGCCGAAAAATCGTAAGATGTACGATCGTTCGAATCCCACTAACCGCACAATAATTTTGAAAGATTGGTCGGGCTTCCCTAAAATCGGTCGTTCAGCAAGAAGAATCGTCGCGTCTATGGGGAGCTTTAGAGTCCAGCGTCAGACTGAAGGGTCCTAGGCCCACTGGGACTTCTGAAACAGGAGTCCCCACCCTCCCCCTCTGGGCCCCCCTGCCCCAGCAGAAAACCCCTTCCTGCCTCTGCATGTAACTGTTCTCTCGATCGGCTGGAGGAGAGTGAGATCAGATGTAAGTCCGGGCCGTGTGGGCAGCAGAAGGATGTTAGAGTCTAAATAATGTTACTGCCATCTATTTAATGAGATATGATTGGGTTTATAAGTAGTAGACCCAAATGAAGTAAAATTAACTAAATACTAATGCTGTTCCAGACAAATTATTTCAAATTAGCATTAACAGATAGAGATGGCGCGAACTGTTCGCCGGCGAACTTGTTCGCGCGAACATCGGGTGTTTGCGCTCGCCGGAAGTTCGCGAACGTCGCGCGACGTTCGCCATTTTGGGTTCGCCATTGTTGGCGCTTTTTTTTGCCCTCTCACCCCAGACCAGCAGGTACATGGCAGCCAATCAGGAAGCTCTCCCCTGGACCACTCCCCTTCCCTATAAAAACCGAAGCCCTGCAGCGTTTTTTCACTCTGCCTGTGTGTGCTGAAGAGATAGTGTAGGGAGAGAGCTGCTGCCTGTTAGTGATTTCAGGGACAGTTGAAAGTTTGCTGGCTAGTAATCGTTTTGATACTGCTCTGTTATTGGAGGGACAGAAGTCTGCAGGGGTTTGAGGGACATTTAAGCTTAGGTAGCTTTGCTGGCTAGTAATCTACCTTCTACTGCAGTGCTCTGTATGTAGCTGCAGTGGGCAGCTGTCCTGCTTCTGATCTCATCTGCTGACTGCTGCAATAACAGTAGTCCTTGTAAGGACTGCTTTTATTTATTTTTTTGTTGTTTTACTACTACTACTACTACTACTATAAGAGCCCAGTGCTATTAGTCTAGCAGTGTTGGGGAGTGGGACTGGTGTGCTAATCTGCTGCTCCTAGTAGTTCAGCAGCACCAACTTTAATTTTTTTTTTTAATATTCATTTTTTTTTTATTTTACTTTTTTTATTTTACTACCGCTGTAGTAGTGTATAAGTTGACCTTTTAGGCATTATTTGCCCTGTAGGCATTTTTTGCCCAGTGTGTTATTCAACCAACTGCCATCTAGCTGTGTGACCTTGTTCACATTCTGTCTAAATATCCATAATATTACCGTCTCCAGAAAAAACACCGGAGTGACTTTTTTCAAGCAGCCATAATATATTTTACGTAATCCGTATCCATCGCTGTAGTAGTGTATAAGTTGACCTTGTAGGCATTGTTTGCCCAGTTTTTTTGGCCGCAGCCACTGAAGCACAGAGGCCAGAAAAAATATGCCATATAAATGCTGAAAATAGTCATTTTTTGCCATACGTTGACTCAACGTATATGGCAAAAAATTGCTATTTTCAGCATTTATATGGCATATTTTTTCTGGCAACTGTGCTTCAGTGGCTGCGACCAAAAAAACTGGGCAAACAATGCCTACAAGGTCAACGTATGGCAAAAAATGACTATTTTCAGCATTTATATGGCATATTTTTTCTGGCAACTGTGCTTCAGTGGCTGCAACCAAAAAAACTGGGCAAACAATGTCTACAAGGTCAACGTATGGCGAAAAATTACTATTTTCAGCATTTATATGGCATATTTTTTCTGGCAACTGTGCTTCAGTGGCTGCGTCCAAAAAAACTGGGCAAACAATGCCTACAAGGTCAACGTATGGCAGTTGTTTAAAGAGAACAGTAGATTACTAGCCAGCAAAGCTACCTAAGCTAAAATGTCCCTCAAATCCCTGCAGACTTCTGTCCCTCCAATACAGAGCAGTATCAAGCAGATTACTAGCCAGCAAACTTACTATCATCTGTCCCTGAAATCACTAACAGCTCTCCCCCTACACTATCTCTTCCAAGCACACACAGGCAGATTTTTCAGATACATTTTTGCCCTTGATCCCCCTCTGGCATGCCACTGTCCAGGTCGTTGCACCCTTTAAACAACTTTAAAATCATTTTTCTGGCCAGAAATGTCTTTTTTAGATGTTAAAGTTCGCCTTCCCATTGAAGTCTATGGGGTTCGCGAACCGTTCGCGAACCGCTCGCATTTTTGCGCAAGTTCGCGAATATGTTCGCGAACTTTTTTTCCGACGTTCGCTACATCCCTATTAACAGACTGAATATTTAAAATTGTCGTCTTCAATGTAATGTTCTATGTTTTACTGCATGGTAATGACGGCACTGAAACATTCAATATAGAGCAAAAGGGTCTCCCTTTCCATTTCTCCACTCTTAAATTGCCACCTGCTCCTGCATTTTTATGGAGTTAGATGATATACGACTCTTTTTATTGGTCGTTGGGTATGGAGTAAATTAAATTTATGCGCTGAAATAAAGAAGAGCTAAATATAATATTAAATTCCTTTATATTTCTCCCAAACTTGCATAAAGATATATATACTTGTATAATACATTTAAACTGGGATTATTCAAATGTATATCATCAAAATAATACAACCAGACAGGTAAATGACCCCCTACTCAAATGTTCTTACCTTATGGACTTTGGCTTTTTCCCAAAGTAGATTTCGAAACCTAACACTAATGAAATGGGTGGAAATGTGTATTCCATGCAAAATATTGTCAAATTATGAGTTAATTGTGGTCCAATACTAAGTATATGGCTAAATGTTAGCTATTTGGTCCATAAGGTGGGAAAGTTTGAGTTGGGGCCATGTACGTTAACACAAATAAATCTTACTCACATTTGGAATGAAAAAGGAATGAAAACTTATCTTTTAAAGACAATATATTTAGAACACTGGTTCTTAGGATGCACAGTCAATGGGGTCATAGAGACTGCTATCCAGTTCTCAGAATGTATTGACAATGTAGTATATACCACCAAATCAACCATTAATTAGCAGAAAAAAGAGACACACTTTTCACCTAAACAATACATTAGTAGGCAATCTATGATTAAACCTGTGATTAAAATAGTCGGATATCAATAAATGCACACATACAGTAGCTTGGAAACTAAAAGAAACAGTTTATGTTTTTGTTATGGTTGTCCAGAAAACGTTAATGTTAATGAGATTTTTATGTGTATCGCATGTGAAATCAGTTATTGGAGACACTTGGAATGGCTTAGCACGGAAGTAGAAATTTGGGATAGTAATGATTTTTCTACACTATTTACCACAGTAAATTCGGTTATAAAACTGCGGATTTGATCATGCATCTCTCTCTGCTAACACAAAAGGAAAATAAATAAATTTTCTCAAAATTAAAGTAAATCATTTTTTTATAACTACGAAACATAAACGAAAGCATAAATGCAACTTTATTTTTTGTTATATTTGACTATAATTCTGTGGCTGTAGTGAAGATATCAGACCAGAGAGCCTATACTTCTTGTCCTTTAGGTCTTACTCTGGCCATATATCTAAAAATATGAGGCTTTGTACATTAACTGATCATGTGTGTTGAGCAAACATTCTGAAAGGATATTGTCATGATTTGGATATCAGTTGATAAAACTGGTTTCAAAATGTCAGTCACAACCCTTCCTTTGTAGAACAATATCTATACACATATGTACAGATCTGTACACAATATGGCCAATTCTTAAATAAAAATAGAACAATATTTACAGATGATGACTTTCTGAATGAAAATACAACTTCTGGGTTTGCATGCATGGCATGTCTGATGACAGACTGGCCCACCGAGATACCAGGAAAACTGCCCAGGTGTCGGTGGGCCCTCTTGATTCTAACCCTTTGGCCTATTTCATGGTCATTTCAAATTTCTTTAAGAGGCTTAATAATGGAAGAATAGAGTATAGTGTGTAGCTATTACAGACTAGGTAGGAGAATAAAGAGGTTGAGTGAGGAGAGTAGGAATAATAGTTTGGAAAGTCGGCCTATAATCAAAGGTTTTCTGGTGGGCCCCTGGCAACCCAGCCCGACACTGCTGATGACAGATCTTTTCTCCATATAAATATTTTTGTAAGATAACAGTTTACATGTTAAAGGGGAACTATCATGACAATTTAATATAAGCTTCAGCATACTGAAACAAGAAACTTTCTAAATACAATCAATAAAAAATGATGTACTGTTTTTGAAATAATCAAGTTTATCTTCACTATCCCTCTCAGCATCTGTTTCTCTTCATTCTCTCTTCATGCAGCAGTTGGGTGTCAGATATTCATTGACAGTTTTATCCAATATATCTTACAGGGGGGTCCTTTTGCCTAGAAGATATATTAGAGCTCATTCTATTAAAATCACCAGACATCATGTCTCTCTACATGCAGAATTTGTGCAAAAGGCAGTAATTTTGTTAGATCTTGTTTGTACTGGAATCAGTTATTTGAGTGAGCTCTAATTCATCTGCTAGGAAAGGGAGCCCCCCTATAATATATATTGGATCTAGCTGTCAATGACTATCTGACACCCAACTGCTGCATGAAGACGGATGGAAGAGAAACAGATGCTGAGAGAGGGATAGTGAAGATAAACATGATTATTTCAGAAGTGATGTAGAGTATTTAATTGATTGTATTTAGAAAGTTTCTCTTCGGTATGATGAAGCTTATATTAAACTTTTATTTTTGCAATATTTCCCTTTAACAATTTATAATTCTATATAATGAACAGTCTTACAACCGTCCATGTGGTAAAGCTCAATATCTATATGTGTATGGCCAAATTTACTCTAGCAACCAGTGATTTCTTCTAAAGTCAGAATGAAAGATGAATGGGGGTGGGGATTTCAATAGTATAGGTCAACCAGGCACAGCATCCGAACGATCAGCCTGTGGGCCGTTGAATCATTTCATACGGCTCATTCTATATAGCATTCAGGCCAACCATACAAATCTTTTATTTTCCTTTTGGCTGACTAACAAGACCAATAATGCTCTATCTACAGGGGTAATAGGATTATTGGTCCAGAATGGCCATACATTCTCAGATGGTCAGGCAGCATGTTTGCAATTATCTAAACTTTTTGACAATATCTAGGCATGTACAGCTAGCTACAGATAAGCAGGAAAATTTGTGATTCAAAATTCATTTTAACAAACATGTACCGGTAATATTCATAGTCAACTATTTTTTATTGTAAACTGCAAACTAGAATGTGGAACAATAACAATATTAAGGGATATTGACATTACTCATCCATGAAGTTGCATATCTTAGTTCGCTAACATAGTTGCCATAAAACTTAATTACAAGTCCAAGAGAATTAACCAGTAATAACGCTGATAAAAAAATATCATGCAAATAATGCTCCCTCAATTGAACCTTAAATCAAGGCCTGGTGCCCCTATTCAATTGTGCTGTGCCAGTTTCTGTCCTTCAGAGAAGCAGGGGCACCATCTAACTCTACCCGAAGTGTAGAAAAGTTGGGAGAGAGATTAAGTAGCATTGATTCATGAATGCAATTTATTGTATTACTTTGAAGACAGATCCCATTTTAGATCGAGGTGGTTGAACATTTTTGCCAACTTTGGACAAACCTGTAAATCAGAAAGAGCCTTTCTCTGATTTCCATTTTTCTACTTTTCAAATTATCGCTCTTCAAGAACCTCAAGGAGACAATTTAACAGTTCTTTGACTCTTTAAATTGCATTTTAACAGACAAAAAGTTCAATTATGCTCAAAGAATTGAACATAATGGATAATTGTAAGTTTAAGTGAATTTAGTTCAGAGTGTGAGAACATACATCTTAAATATTCTTGGAACACAACATAACCCTTCCTTTCATGTTTTGCATATAGATTACTCAGTAATGTATCAGTGGCAGTGGCAATAGTTTTATTGGATAACCATATGGCTAAAAACATGAATGCATAGATGACTTATAGTTGGTAGAAAACAGCACACTAACAGAATAATGAAATACAGAACATATAGGAAACTATAAATGGTCTCTATAACTTTACTTTCTACATTTCACTTTTGTTTTGTCTAATGAAAAATATAAATATTATATATATATATATATAATATTCTTAATGTTCTTCTGGTTTCTTTTTAACTTTTCCATCTAGCATCTATGCTGTTGCTACTAATTACAGTATGGGGCTTTTCTGAACCATTCTCTTTTAGTATGATTGACTGAAAGCCTCTTTATTGCCTTGCACAAACTTTCTAGAAGCCAGAGTGGGGTATGCTGAAGCAAACAAAGTGCTGGGTCTAACATCCTATGGGGTATAGTTAATCAAATATGGCCATAAAAGGGATTCTTCATAGCAAGTACTTCCTATGTTTTTGCATAGACTGTACACCATAAAACCATCCCAGCACAGTATGTTCTTCTATCCATTAAACCACAAGAGAATATAAATCTGCATTCATTCATAATATTGGTGTTTGTATACTATAGCACTCACAAAACACTTTTAAAAATATTTACAGTATAAATGAGAGAAGGTGCAAAGCTTGCTCCTGTGCAAAAAATCAGATGTTTGCTTTCAAAGGCCAAGTAACTCTACCAGTTTATTGGCTGTTATACCTTACTACACTAGAAGAAACTCTGCAACTGTTTATATTTCATTGTCAATGTAATAGATGCACAAGGAGCAGATTTATATATACACAAAAAAGCATTTACTGGGCAGACTGGATTCATTTATTTCTCTCTCTCTTTAATATATAAGTAACCAAAACAAAAAGCTTCTGTTTTTCCTATGTACTGTATCACTCATATTTGTTTTTTCCCTACATTGTGCACATAAACAGGGTGCATATATTACCCTTTGTAATGGCAGCAAATATGAGTAAATTAAACAGAAACAGTGGGACCCTATGGGTTTTATAATAACTAGTCAAAAATAAATATTGCTTTTCTCCGATTTTATTCTTCCGACTGTCAGTAACTTTACTATTGCTCAATATAATTGTTCCCTTAGGCAGCATTTCAATGCTTTATATACATGGCACTGAATTATTATTCTTGCAATATCAGAGGCAATAAGTACATAAATATGTCTATCTGCCTGTCTATCTATACTTAATCATTCTTGTGATATTATAGACATTATTTACATGCAGCTGCCTCTTTGTTTGCATAGGCTTCAGGAGCTGAGAATAGGGTCCTATATAGTGATGGGCGAATTTGCGCCGTTTCGCTTCGCCGAAAAATTTGCGTATTTCGTGCGAAATTCGCGAAAAGGCGAAAATTCGCGAAACGGCGCCGGCGTCTCGTTTTTGACGCCGGCGCCCGTTTCGCGAATTTATTCGCCTGCCGCGAATCGCGCAAATTCGCCGCAAATTCGCGCCTGGCGAATAAATTCGCCCATCACTAGTCCTATACCTCAAGATTTACTTTCTATTTCTTCTTTCATGAACCTTAGATAGATAATTGAACGTGGACAATGTTAAGGTTAAGTAGAAGAGATAATGAGACAGGAAGGAAGGGTAGATCTGCATAGAAAATATTATATAAGGAATTATAACAATAGATTCCTACTGTAGTTTATATGGAAGTTTATATTAGAAGTCTCTGAGGAATTCATTGACCATATAAAAGCTCATGGTTACACACTGAATGCTTTTATAAAGATTAAGTCCATTTATATGTTAGTAGGAGATATATTATCTTTTATACCGAAGGTCATATTTTCCATATCTGCAGTTTCATGGGGTAGCATTGGTTGCCTATACAGAAAAATATTTTTTCCATAGATTTTTCCAACCCCTCCCAGTCTACCGCTGCTAACTCGTGATGAAATCCAGTGCAAAGCTGAGGGTTGGGGTACCCCTTTCCTACCAACTGTACTGTGCAAACATCACTCAGGTAGCTGGGAGGGCAAGAAAGGGATTTAGGGCAGCACTGGATAATAGATCAGTGTTGGCAATACCCCATGTTAGTGATAGAGTGAGAAAAACTATACTGTATGGATTACAGTACATTGGGAAAACCAGATATTTATTATACAGATTTTTACGTCTGGGTGACAGCTCCCCTTATGTCTGTGACCCAATAGCATAGGTAATTACCACTCAACAGGGTCAGAAACATGAAAAACAAAAATCCATAGTAGTTATGCATTGGGACAGAATATAATGCTTCTTATGGATTTTGCAAAAGAATAGAAAATGGGCAAAGCCAATAGATTAACTCTTGTGTTTCCTATAATCCTAGATCAAGGGGGGTCAAGTCAGACACTAAAGTCACTATTGCTCCAGGTGTACGCCTTAGTCAGCGATTCTAGCCATTTATGGTTCCATGAGGTCATCAACTGACACCCACAAGATATGCACACATTTTTTGACACAACTTAAGAAGTGTCACTGAGGTTTACTCCATCAAATTTCCCTGGTGATGTTCAAAAATGTGTCCAGGTGGCACATCTTCCTTTGAGCTTTCAGGCTGTATGTTCAATGTACATTGTTGCCTTGTTGGAGTACCACTAGGACTAGAACAGCAAGCCAAAAATGTATGCTGCACACTGTCACAACATTGTGACCAAGCCCTAAGCATTATTGGGGATGTAAGCAAAAGCCTAAGGAGGGTTTCCCAACCCGTGAGCCATATTCAAATGTAAAAAAAGTTGGAGAGCAACATAAGCATCAAAAATGTCCCGGGGTGCCAATAAGGGCTGCGATTGATTATTTGGTAGCCCCTATGTGGACTGGCAGCCTACAGGAGACTCTGTTTGGCAGTACATCTGGTTTTTATGCAACCAAAAGTTGTCTCCAGGAGTTCAAAAAATAAACACCTGGTTTGAGGAGAGCAGTGCATGCGGCTCTGCTCAGAGATTTCATAATGCATGCAGGTTAAGAACACCCATTTGCCCTCCGATGATGCAAATTAAAAAACATAAACACACCTGCTTTCATTAAAAACTGCATCAAGGGGGCACTGATTTACTTTATAGGCTAGTGATACTCTATGCTGAAAAACAGTTACGTCTTTCACAAAGTAAGCATAAGAAATTGTAATGCAAAGTAATGCAGTAAGCATATTTTAAGCAATACATTCCTTTTTATGACTAAGCCTGCATGCAGACTCGAAAAAAGCAAAAGCTGAAGGAGGCAAAATTGTTAAAAAGAGAAAGAAATGTTTGCTGCCGCATTTCATTTTTCAAACAGCAGACGCTGTTATATCGAGTCACAACACTTTCTTACTCTCTCTTTTATAATACAAACTTTTTTTTTTTTAAATATCCAGTTCACCATGTGAAAAAGATATGATTTTAATAGAAACCATTGCTATAAAAGAGGGTAATCATATTGGATTCCATTCCATTCTAGCAATGAGTGAATTCATGAAGTGTACCTGGCATAGTATCGCCTAAAAGCAAACAACAGGGGCCTAGAATGAATCTGCTTCTAGCATTTACATTTTGTGCTGGGGGAGCTCTTGGTTTTAAAGATAAGCCCAGCAGGAGGTGATTTAATTTTAAGAACAAGTGTAAGAAGAAAATTATTAACAAATCATAGTGAGAAAATCACATATTGTTGGGAATTTTAAGGAAAAAAGAAAGTTTGCTTGTACTTGTTTACCGTGCCTAAGCTCTGTTGATTATACATATGTTGTAGAAGTTATAGTAAGGAGAGATTAATTAAATTGTGATATCCTGAAGAGATTTCTTAAGACAGGCTAAAACAGATTGCAGCACCAATGCAGCCTGCTCTGCATTTTTAATTGCAAGTTGCATCAGTAGGTCCAAGTGACCTGTGCCAAGGGCATTGGATGCTAAACGCCTGTATTAACACTGCATGACAAAAGTGACAGAACTGCATCCATCTCACATTGTAAAATATTTTAATAAATGAATGTTGTCCATACTGGTACATACAGTAAAGTTTTAACGTTTGCATGGAAAATGCATGGGAAAGTGCATTGTTGGTAAAAATAAAATGATTTCAGTCCAAAAAAGTAAAACTAGTAATACAGTATTTGGGATCATATTCATGATAAGGTGAACCATGAGAGTTCCAGGGGAAAGTTCTCTTGTTCTCCAAAGTTCTCTTCCAGTAAACTGTTTTAAATGTTTTCTTTTATGCTTGCTCCATGTAGAGAAATCTGTCCAATACACTGCTAGTGATACACATTCTTATGGCAGAATGTATGGATTTCCCACACCATTACCATCATGTGCTTCTGTCTGTAATATCCACCTTAAAGGAGAACTAAACCCTAAAAATTAATGTGGCTAAAACTGCCATGTTTATATACTGAACTTATTGCACCAGCCTAAAGCTTTAGCTTGTCAATAGCAGCAATGATCCAGGACTTCAAACTTGTCACAAGGGGTCACCATCTTGGAAAGTGTCTGTGACACTCACATGCTCAGTGGGCTCTGAGCAGCTGTTGAGAAGCTAAGCTTAGGGGTCGTCACTAATTAGCAAGCAGAAAATGAGGTTGCTACATCATACCTCTGTTACCGCTGCAGAGCGCTGATCAAAGCGTTCTTGGAGTCTGGTACGGTATTATCAATGAATCGGCTTTATTTTGCGCTTTTTTAAAATTACAAAGGAGGGGATTTACATCCAACGCGTTTCGTGTCAGAAGACCTGACACTTCATCAGAGTGTCACAGGCCAACCTCATGTAGAAAATGAGGTTGGCCTGTAATATAAGATGATGCTACAGGGCTGATTATTAAATTCTGATGCTAATTGCACTGGTTTCTGTGCTGACATGTAGTAATTATCTGTATTAATTACTAACCAGCCTTATATTGTGACATTTCTATTCTATGTGTACTGTATATTGTGAGTGGGTCCCTAAGTTCAGTAAGTGACAGCAGCACAGTGAATCAGCAGAAAAGAACATGGGGAGCTACTGGGGCATCTTTGGAGACATATATCTTTACTGCTAAAGGGCTGTGGTTGCCTTCGGCTGGTACAGAAACCATAAACATAATGTACAAAATTTCTAGCTACTTCTTTAGTTTAACTTTCCTTGTCCATTTGTTGGTCAGCTGGTTTGCAGAGGGCAATCTAAATGCCTTTTAGTTTAAATGTATTTGGGATGTTTTTTTGTGACACGTGATTTTTCATGTGCTACAAAACTTTCCATGTGCCTAAGTAGAACAATACAATACCTATTGAACTTCAGACATGCCCTTAACCCCTGTCCTAGGTCTACAAATGTACCTCTTAATTGCTATCAGCTCACTTCCGCTGGTCTTGATCCTTCAAAATGAAATCAAAGCTTTTCTTACATCAATTTTAGAAATCATCTTAAAAAGTCCCCAGATGTAAGTGCTACAAAATTGAACCCCTTAGTGCTCCATCATCTGATTTTAAAAGTAGAATCAACTTACAAATCTGAGACCATTTTTAGCTTTTGTGTAATAATTTTTATTAGTATTAGCATTTTCTTATGTAATTTAATGCTGGATGTCATAAAGATACCCAACTTCAAAAAAGGAAGAAAAAGTGTCTGCAATCCGTATCTTAAATTAAAATCAGAAGTTTATTATGATGTTTAAAAGATTAAAGGATTCAAAGGGACACACGTTCCAGACACTTTTCAGGTTGTGTACATTACACTTGTAAATTAAGCCTTGTGCTGTATTCTCAATTTAAAACTTCTGAAATTCTGGTTTGGGTTCAACCAAATCTTTTGAAAAGCATATGGTGAATATTTATGTTTGGTTGCAACTTTACTAAGCTTGTAGGTAGACACATATCCTGTGATGTGTTAGACATCTGGCTAGTACTGTATATATAATATAAAAGTTGAGAAGTCCATAGGGGTGCCCTATATGTTTGTAATCAGATAAATATTTGTGGACAATTGAAATATTTGTAGACAATTACAGTTGTAGTTACTACATTGTTAAAAAACACCTATTCTACCTTAATGCCTGTCTCTGACTGCAAACTTCTCATAATATTTAAAAACCTCTTCAGGAGATTTATGACCTGATAGCCCAGTTGCGCTGTCTCTTTCCAAAACTCATGTAGTATGCTGATTTATTGACTATTATGAGCAAAACAAATTAAATGCTTAGGATCATTTGTTTCTTTTATCCAAACTGCCATTTATTACAAGACTTTCCTGTGGAGACCAAAACAGCTACACGTCTGATTTGTGGTACCCAAAACAGAATCGTTAGATTTGCAAGACCACAGAAGATGGGCACCGTGGGAATATCCTAAATTAAGAGGTAATTTAAAAAACAAACTGAAGATACAGCCTGAGGCCAGTTTGGAAGAAAACTTTAGCAGCATGTAAATGACAATACAAAATGAAGTAAAATTAATGTTATGCTGTTGTTTTCCTGAGAGAGTGTTTTTGCAATAGGATAGGGTTGGCAAATCATCTTCATTATATTACTGTTTTTTATCTGAGACTGCTTTATTGCCTACTATCTTAGGTTCATTATCTTGCACTACAAAGGGCCTGAAACTAGGTAAGATAAGATTTTGTCCTGATATGTAATATAAAGTCCTAAAGTCCTAAAGGCAAAACAGGTGATGCCATTAAGCAAAACCCAGAATAAAATTATGTAGGTGCCTGGGATCTTTTTTTATGACAATTTACTATTCTGCAGTAGTATAATGTAACCTATAGATATTTAGTTCAATATTCTAGAGACTAGTATCAGCTAACTGCTCGTTAGTATGTGTTACTGGACTGGGTAAGATGTTCTTTTACAACCCACTATAGCTTTTTATTATCAGGCTCTTGGTTGTGCTCTCTAATTCTTGCTAGACTGCAGAGATGGATATAGATCAAATCCACATAAAACTTTGAACCTTCTCCTTTTGACAACTAAAAGTATACATTTTACAATATAACTGGACACTAGGGATGCACCGAATCCAGGATTCGGTTTGGGATTTAGCCAGGATTTGGCATTTTTCAGCAGGAATCCTTCAGCCCGGCCGAACCGAATTGGAATCCTAATTTGCATATGCAAATTAGGAACAGGGAGGGAAATTGTGTGACTTTTTGTCACAAAACAAGTACCGTATATACTCGAGTATAAGCCGACCCGAGTATAAGCCGAGGTACCTAATTTTACCTACGAAAACTGGGAAAACTTATTGACTCTAGTATAAGCCTAGACACAACTACAGCCCTGTCTCCCAGCAGCGCACATTCTGCCAAAGCGACCCCCCAGCGATCAACCAGACTTCTTTGCAAAGCTGATGGTGACAGAGAATTGCCAAACGGATTACTGTGTGCATTGTCCCACTGTCCCACTACCATGTGCAGAGGGTGCTGTGTGATATTGCCATCACTGTTATTCTTTCATATAACCAACAGAGGGCACTGTGTGATATTGTCATCACTGTTATTCTTTCATATAACCAACAGAGGGTGCTGTGTGATATTGCCATCACTGTTAATCTTTCGTATAACCAACAGAGGGTGCTGTGTGATATTGCAGTCACTGTTATTCTTTCATATAACCAACAGAGGGTGCTGTGTGATATTGCAGTCACTGTTAATCTTTCATATAACCAACAGAGGGCACTGTGTGATATTGCAGTCACTGTTATTCTTTCATATAACCAACAGAGGGTGCTGTGTGATATTGCAGTCACTGTTATTCTTTCATACAACCAACAGAGGGCGCTGTGTGATATTGCAGTCACTGTTATTCTTTCATATAACCAACAGAGGGTGCTGTGTGATATTGCAGTCACTGTTATTCTTTCATACAACCAACAGATGGCGCTGTGTGATATTGCAGTCACTGTTATTCTTTCATATAACCAACAGAGGGTGCTGTGTGATATTGCAGTCACTGTTATTCTTTCATATAACCAACAGAGGGCGCACTGTTATTCTTTCATATAACCAACAGAGGGTGCTGTGTGATATTGCAGTCACTGTTATTCTTTAATATAACCAACAGAGGGCGCACTGTTATTCTTTCATACAACCAACAGATGGCGCTGTGTGATATTGCAGTCACTGTTAATCTTTCATATAACCAACAGAGGGCGCACTGTTATTCTTTCATACAACCAACAGATGGCGCTGTTTGATATTGCAGTCACTGTTATTCTTTCATATAACCAACAGAGGGCATTGTGGGATATTGCAGTCTCTCCCCAAGTGTACTGTTGGTATAGGAATGATTAAAAGTGACTGCAATCTCAGCTACTCAGGTCGGGTACCGCTGACCCGAGTATAAGCCGAGGTAGACTTTTTCAGCACATTTTGGATGCTGAAAAACTCGGCTTATACTCGGGTATATACGGTAAGTAAAAAACATTTCCCCTACACACCCGTAATTTGAATATGCAAATTAGTATTCCAATTGGGATCTGTATTCGGCCGAATCTTTCGCGCAGGATTCAGGGTTTTGGTTGAATCCAAAATAGTGGATTTGGTGCATCCCTATTGGACACTTAGACAGGAATGTGGTTTGAACTCGATGGACATGTGTCTTTTTTCATGAAACAAAGAGAAATTGTGAGCATTCTGTTTAACCTATGCTGTAGCGTTGCTCAGATGCTACTTACCTATATTGTGTTAGTTGACCAGGGGTTTTCAGAGTAATGGATCTTTCTATAATTTGTCTGATTTGTCTACTAAAATATCATTTAAACATTAAACAAACCTTATAGGCTGGTTTTGCTACCAATAAGGATCAATTATATCTTAGTTTAGATGAAGTACAAGGTACTGTTTTATTAAAAATTAAATTTGGATTATTAGTATAAAATTAAATCTTACGTAGACAGCCTTTCTGGATAACTGGTTTCTAAATAATGGATCCCATACCTCTACAATCATTATTTATACACAAAAAAATAGAAAAAGATTGCAGGCACTCAAATTCAGCCTGTGCTAATTCCTTTTAATGCATTTTTGAAAAATTGAGGTGTTAGGATCACATTTTGGCCAAAATATGTACACGTTCAATGTTAAAACCCCTCATTTAACGTCATTCCTACACTGCCTGCGGCGTATACTAAATATCGAAGTTAAATATTTTTTAAAGATATTAAACCCCTAGCAACAATGTGCATTATATGTGACTGGGTGGTAGAACTGTGCTTATTTAGGCTTTGTACCCAGGAACTATAGGGGCATTTCCAGACATGGAGCCCCCAGTAAATATATGCATTATCTGCAACTGAATAGTGGAACCATGTTCAGCAAGAAAGCTTTTAAGTCCCAACTAATTAATTAGGATAACCTGTGCCTAAAACAAAATCTGCACACAAAACAAGATAAATAGTAAGCATTCAGTCAAACCCACATCTTAATGTTGACTAGCTGCTTTTTTTCAACCTAATTTACATTGTTAATATGTATGCATGTTATGCACCTGCATAATTTATTTTTACCATATTAAAAATGACGATTCCTTAGCTTTCTACATGGTTAACATTAAGGGGCCCACTTAGCTCAAGTGAATTTCGAATGATTTTTTTGGCTACTTCGACCATCGAATTGGCTACCTCGACCTTCGACTACGACTTTGAATCGAACGATTCGAACTAAAAATCGTTCTACTATCCAACCATTTTTTAAAAAAAACTTCGACCCCCTACTTCGCCACCTAAAACCTACCGAGGTGCCATGTTAGCCCATGGGGAAGGTCCCCATAGGCTTTCTATCAATTTTTAGGTGGAAGAAAAATCGTTCGATCGGTGGATTAAAATCCTTAGAATCGAACGAATTGAAGCATTTAATAGTTCGATCAAATGATTTTTCGTTCTATCATTCGATCAAACTAATTGCGGTAAATCCTTCCATTTCAATATTCGAAGTCAAAGCATTTACTTTCGGCAGTCGAATATCGAGGGTTAATTAAACCTCGATATTCAACCCTATGTAAATCTGCCCTTAATGTATACGTACAGTGCATAGCTGCTGGTACACAGAAATGCAGATAAGCCTACAGTATCTGCATTTAACTTGTCAGACAATGGTTTGAAACTTTAAGGGGCTGATTCACTAAGCTCGAGTGAAGGATTCGAATGAAAAATACTTCGAATTTCGAAGTATTTTTTGGGTACTTCGACCATCGAATTGGTTAAATTCGTTCGAATTCGAACGAAATCGAACGAATCGAACGAAAAATCGTTCGACTATTCGACCATTCGATAGTCGAAGTACTTCCCCTTTAAAAAAAACTTCGACCCCCTACTTCGGCAGCTAAAAGCTACCGAAGTCAATGTTAGCCTATGGGGAAGGTCCCCATAGGCTTGCCTGTGATTTTTTGATCGAAGGATTTTCCTTCGATCGTTGGATTAAAATCCTTCGAATCGTTCGATTCGAAGGATTTAATCGTTCGATCGAACGGAAAATCCTTCGATCGATCGATCGCAGGATTAGCGCTAAATCCTTCGACTTCGATATTCGAAGTCGAAGGATTTCAATCCGAGGGTCGAATTTCGAAGTATTTTTAACTTCGAAATTCGACCCTTAGTGAATCGGCCCCTTAGTCTTACCAGCTCTCATGGTCTATACGGCATAAATAATTAGGGATGTAGCGAACTGCCGAGTATGTGTTCGCGAACGCCGTTCGCGAACACCGGCAAAAAATGCAAACAGTTCGCGAACAGTTCGCGAACTTCGAACATCCGAAAATCGTTCGATTCGAATGATCGAAGGATTTTAATCGTTCGATCGAACGATTTTCGTTCGAATCGAACGATCGAAGCCATTCGATCGAATGATTTCATTCAATCCAATGGCTTCGATCGTTCGATTTTAGCAATCGAATGGTCGAATGGTCGAATGATTTTGACGCGAACGCCTATTGGCGAACGTCGCGTGACGTTCGCGAACTTGCGGCGGACGCGAACAGTCGAAGTTCGCGCGAACTAGTTCGCCGGCGAACAGTTCGCTACATCCCTATAAATAATGACTGGAAAAACCTGGCACAGAATCTCTAGCACTTCAGAGATCATTTGCGTTTCTTTGCAATTCATTATGAAAGCTGCATCTTCAAAGAGCTGTGAAAACTGTATACGGAAGGTGTCAAGCCATTTAAACCGTGCATTCTTATAAACTTAAAGAGCAGTGCCATGGGAAGAAGACACATTGATGACAAAAAGGATAAATAAATATGTAACAGTTGTTATGAAATCTCTTCACATTTGGGTATTCTGGTACTTCTTTAATTAAAACCAAAGAAAAAGAGAGAAGAATGAAATATGGAAAAAAATCTTAGTACAGGCTAGTTCAGTTGACACTAATTTACTGTGCAAAGGCAATACTTAATAAAGAATATAGTTACATATCAGAACTTTTTTCTGGAGTGGGGATTATTCCTGGTATCATAGCTATATATTATGGCTCTCATTTAATTTTTTTGGGGGGAGTTAAAATGTTAAATGTAAAATATAAATAAATACTGTAATACTTTGATGTATTGTTCTATTGGTTACATAAGCATCTTACTTTCAAAAGCCATGACGCCCAGCCGTGGGGAGCACAGCTCTCAAGAGCTCTCCAGCACTCCGGTGCTGGCACACATGTGTGCTCACGGGGAGGGGGGCATGCTGGTGGGCGCTAGGACTGTCAGCTCTGTGGGAAAGAGACCTTCTTCCTATTATCTCTTTAACACTTAGCACTTAATTTTGAATGTAATTCTGTTTGGCAGTGAATCCTGTCTGCTCTGCATTCTTTCAACAGTACAGATATATTATCCGGAATGCTTGGGACCTGGGGTTTTCTCGATAAGGGTTCTTTCTGTAATTTGAATCTACAGTATTTTCTTAAATTCTTATAATAATAAGTTAAACATTGAATAAACCCAATAGAATTTGTATGTCACCAATACGGATTAATACAGCTTAGTTACCATCAAGTACAAGGGACTGTTTTATTATTACAGAGAAAAAGAAAATATTTTTTAACAATTGCTTATAATTTACTTTATGGAAGATGGCCTTCTCGTAATTTGGAGCTTTCAGGATAATTGCTTTCCAGATAAGGGATTCCGTAACTGTACAGCATACAAAATTGTATTAATATATACAGATATGGATCTTTTTTCAGCTATCTTTGAAATAATTTTACTTGGAGGGGGTTATTTACTTTACTCCAAATGCCAAAAACCCGAAGATCAGAATTTTTAGTGGGAAAAAAAATCTAAAATTTTTCTGAAATGTATTAAACCCCAAGGATGGAAAAAGTCAGAATCTGAAAATCCGGCATCTCAGACATGCTGAGGGTGCATGTAAGCCAATGGGAGAAATCCCAAAGATTATTTGATCTGCGCTGGGTTTTGTGCAAGAATCCGAAGTTTTCAGGGTTTTTGGGAAAAAATCTGAAAGTTTTCGGTTGGAAATTCAGAAAAATTAATAAAATGTCTATTTTTCACAATTTTTTCGGATATTTTCCTGCAAACAAAATTTTCTGGAAAATGTATTAATAAATAAGTCTAAAAAAACGGAGTAGAGTATAATTTAAATTCCAGATCACATCATTATCTCCAAAGTCTTCCTTACTTGGCCTCAGCTCATTAGATGAAAACAGACCATACTCATGTTGCATAACAGAAACATCAACCCCCATATGTAATATTTGGCACTAAGTTTGCCCAGGAGCAAAATCCATAGCAACAAATAAGATGTTTGCATTTAAACAGGTGACCAGTAAATGCTACCTGCTGATTGGTTGCTATGGGTTACTGCCCCTGGGCAAACTTATTGCCTTTTATTACATAACCCCCCAAATGTATCAGTAGCAACTAGTCTATAACATAAGGTAAAAATTCTCTTGTTTTTCAAAGGAAACAAATCAAAAGAAAAACTATAGATAAAGCAATTATTAGTTCATATATTTTTAAATTTCAAACATCAACCATTATTATTTCTATAACAAACCTTGGCTTGTATTAATGTGCAGACAGCTAGAACAGTGTTCATTTTGTTTGCCCACATCCACAAAGAATGACAACATAACACAGAAGCAATTGATTATCCTAAATATTCTGCCTTTTTATCTAGGAGGCAGAGGAAGTGTTTCATCTTTATCTGTGTTGCTGTTAGAAAACAATTTCTGAAACACTTGGTTTGAATAAACAATAGTTGTCTATTTCGACATGTTTTAATATTCAATTTCAAGGCAAAGGCTCCAAACAAATTACGTCTTACATCTCATTCCATACAGAACACATGAAGCAGCTCACACACATACACAACATTCCTTACTCAGGTACAAATAGAGTAGCCATGTGTATCAGTGGACAGGTTTATTTAAGGTTTTTTAATAATACCCTACCAGGGGATATACACTGTAAATTACCATAATCCATAGCATATTAATAGAACTGGATTTACATGCAGACGGAATTAGAACCTTGGCCATTAGATGGGTCCAAGCTAGTTATTTTAGGTCTTGGATCACTGAATTCATGGTTGACCTTTATCATCAGGATCCTCCATTAACATCTGGGCAGACTGTACAAAAAAATATTAGTATAGAAGTTTTTCTATTTACCTTAGACAGTCTGGTCTCTGGTGAAACAAAAAAGACCCTAAACCAGGGGTCCCCAACCTTTTGTACCCATGAGCTGCATTCAAATGTAAAGAAAGTTGGAGAGTAACACAAGCATTCAAAAAGCTCCTGGGGGTTTCAAATTTGGGTTGTGATTGGCTATTTGGTAGCCTGCATTGAGGCCTCAAGCAACATCCAAGGGGTTAGTGAGCAACATGTTGCTCCCGAGCCACTGGTTGGGGAATACTGCCCTAAACCAAGGGGTTCATTATTTATATTTAACAAGAAATATGTGCAATGTTTGCCCCAGAATAGAAAACAAGATACAGTTAGTTAATACATCTTAAAGAAAAAAATCCTATATCGAAATTGTAAAGTATAATATGCATTTGTTTTTATTTTTATTAGAATATTGTCTTTTTTTATTGTCCAATCAGATTTCTAGGTCCTAGATCAGTTCACTGTAATAAACCATGTAGATCCAAATTCAACATGAGACTAATAAACTGGTAGTATTTTGCTTTAATTAAAAATGAATTCTGGATTTCAGAGTTCTTTTTATCTTCCCTTTGATTCTAGAGAGCCGATTGCTCCTGGTGGGATCTGTTTAATGACTAGTGATACTGCCATGTTTCGCAGGAAAATTTGCTGTGGAAATTCCAAGTTTTGCCAACATTTTGTCAAACACATTAAACCCAATGGCCATTTTTTCTGCACATTTTTTGTTGCACCAAATACATTGGATAGTGATGAATTTGCAGTGAATTTCCACTCAAATAAATTTGTGAAAATAAATTTGATGCAGCGACAATTCTGACGCATGTGACAATTCCGATGCCAAAATTTTAGTTTCGGGAATTTTTCACCGTTTCGCGAATGGGAGAAATTCACCCATCAG
This sequence comes from Xenopus laevis, assembly GCF_017654675.1. Taxonomy (NCBI): domain Eukaryota; kingdom Metazoa; phylum Chordata; class Amphibia; order Anura; family Pipidae; genus Xenopus; species Xenopus laevis. The sequence continues at coordinate 107,828,123 of NC_054376.1, forward strand.
TGGCATTGTAGTCAATGTTGTTTATGCTGCAGCCACATGCATTGAAGCCAATGGGAATTGTATCTTGTGCTAAATGAATTGTAGATAATGGGTGATTATTTTTACCATGTTAAAAAAAAATTGCTGGTGAAACAAAAGGCATGCCAGAATTGTAGTGCATTTATTGAAATTGTCGCCATATGCGAAAATACAAAACTCATAGCAAATCTATATCTGCAAAAAAACTATTTAATCGTTAATAATTATGCCATTCCTTTGTCTGCTGAAATATATCAAATAATACTGTTAGTACTGTAAATGAAACACAGCCAACAAATTACACTAACTCATCACTGATATGAAGAGTTTTAATGTAACCTGTTGATATTGGCTGCTGACTAGGCTACTATTGACAAAGTCGGCATCTTATTGGTAAATCCCTGGGGCCAAAACAATGTTATCCCCAATCTTTATCTGGTCAGGTTTAGGTCAGATATCAGTCTAGTATGCTCTGGGAGACTGATCATTATCTGCAAGGACTGTGTATGTTCTGCCTGTCTCTGGGTGGTTTCGGGACTCCAATTTTCTCTAACACTACAAAAACATAAAGGCAGGTTGATTGACTTCTGGTACTGAGTGTTTGTAAATGGCGAATATGAGAAGGATCTTGTACTGTAACCTGCGCTCAGGGTCGGACTGGAGCATTGGGGGCCCACCAGCACTGCAACCAAAGGGCCCTCCTGGCAGTTACCGGGGCCCCCTCTCAACTTTTAAACTATGCGCGAATGTGCAAACAGCAGCACGTCGCACACATGCGTGAACTGCACCACACGAATCAGGCGATGAACAATCCCTGTGAAATGCTGTGTAAGCGTGTTGAGGTTATATGAATTCAAGTGATTGTAAAGCATAGGGAGGTTAAAGTCAGCTGTTAAATGGTTAACTTGATTTTTGGTTTCAACCATTTGCTGGTAAATGCTATGTGATTGGCTGCAATTGCCTGCTAGACCTGGCGCAAGCCATGTAACAAGTAACAAACATACTGTAAGATCTAATTATACATTTTGGATTTAAAAAGTTCAATTTTTAAGGCTATACTTTAAGGGATAATTGTGATTTGTGTGTATATTTCTGCATTTAAAGACAAGGTGTAATTTGGAATTTCTTTGAAAATACTTAAGAATATTGAAAAACAAATATCAGTCTTTAGACCTTGTTTGTGCTCAGGGGTATAATGAGTGGTCTCCAGCCCCTCCAATGGACCCTCTGCATCCACACCTGAAGAACTCATGCCCCAGTTTCCCCTTACATAAGCCGTCTGTTTAAAAGCAGGGGGATGGGAATAGGAATAAGAGAAAGTGTGGAAGTGGGTTCATATTGTGGGACCTTTTTCCCTACATACTTACACTATGGCTTGTGCTTATGTATCCATATTGATAACAATGTGCATAATATACTTCATATCATTATTAGCTCTGAACCTCTCATTTCAAGAACATGATCTATTATTTAGAACCTTGTAAAACTCATAGTCTGCTTAATTACTAAACTGCTTTAAAGGTTATATGTCCAATATGTTATATGCGCCAACACCTTTGATTAATTAGACTCCTGCGGCTGGGAGCTCAATTATTAACATTTTATAGCGTGGTTTTCTGTGGCTACTTTATAATATAGTAACATACTGTTGTAATTGATGCTGAAAAGCTTGGCAGTTCCATCAAGTTCCAATTTCTCAGATGATGTATTATATAATTCCAGCAATGGGGAGCAGGGGACTATCTGCTAAGTGTTTGGATGTTGAGCTTTGCTTACAGTTCTGCAGGGCTATACTCAGGTTTACATTAACTGGAAACAAGACAGTGTTATTATAATGAAAAGGGTAAGCCATACAGTGGCATATTTGTACATGTATGTTTTAGTTGTGCCACAATGAAATGTCTTTAAAATACAACACACAGTAGGCTGCTGAATGCTGCTGGGGTTTCCTATAGGCTTCAGAGATGCACATGTTCAAATTTAAAATTCACTAGCAATCAGACACTGAAGGGCACATTTACTATGGGCCGAATATCGAGGGTTAATATCGAGGGTTAATTATTCTGTAATGGCACTTAGGTATATTCACCAACCACAAAAAGCTTTTTTTGCTGCATTGTGCTCCCCCAAATGTGCATACAGGCACAGCATCTATGGATTGTGGATACACTAAAGCAGGGGTCCCCAACCTTTTTTACCCGTGAGCCACATGCAAATGTAAAAAAAGTTGGGGAGCAACACAAGCATGTAAAAGTCCCATGGGGTGCCAGATAAGGGCTATGATTGGCTATTTGGTAGCCCCTCTGTGGACTGGCAGCCTACAGGAGGCTCTACTTGGCACTATACTTAGTTTTTATGCAATTAAAACTTGCCTCCAAGCCAGAAATTCAAAAATAATCACCTGCTTTGAGGCCACTGGGAGCAACATCCAAGGGGTTGGAGAGCAACATGTTGCTCGCGAGCTACTGGTTGGGGATAACTGCACTAAAGTATGTATTTTTGCACAAAAATCCACTCTGCGTGTGCTAACAGACCAAACCAATGTCTGCCAGTGCACCCACAGATTTACTAAAGGGTGAAGTGGCAAATGCTGGCGACAAATCACCAGCGTTACCGCCCGCAGGGACATTGGCAATTTTTTTTTTGGGTGACCAGTTTCCCCCATACATTTCCTAACATATGGAACATTAACTATACAGTGGGCTCATGTGTAGGACATTATAACAACTCTATTGTCTTTATTAAGGTTCCCTGGACACGTGTAATTAACAGTGGAAATGTTTGCTGCAACATATAACAACATAAAGACATCCATTCAACTTTAAATTTCCCGCCGTATGCAAATTAACCTGAGAGCAAAACCTCTAGCGAATTTGAGCTAGGCAAAAATGAATGCGAGCGCATCTTCACTTTGAATTGCTCACATTGCCAAAGTAACAATAGCAAAAAGTCACCAGCGTTCGACGCCCACGAAGAAACTCCGCATTTTAGTGAATTAGCATTGTCTGAGCGAATTTTCGCCTGCCGAAGTGTACCAATGGGAGTGACTCTGCCCCTTGGTGTATGACTTCTGGAATCCACTGACAGGTTACATTGAAGGCTATCCTACTAGTTCCCAGGGGCCTAGTGCAGTGGTGAGGGGGGCAGGGTAGAAGTGGAGCTGGGACAGGAGAGGGGCAAAGTTGGGATGGGAGAAAGGGGCAGAGCTGAGAAGGGATGGAGAGGGAGCATGGCAAATAGGAGAGCAAATGCCACTATGCAAAGAACTGGGTGCCAATACAATGGTCTATTTATCCTTTAAAACAGCGGTCCCCAACCTTTTTTGCCCCAGGCAAAAAGGACAGATGGGGGGTTAACTGTGTACAGCCAAATTTCATGTGTGCCGCATCAATTTCCGTGTTTGCCGAGTTAAATTAGGTTTTGGGGGCCCAGTTCAAGTATGACAATGACCCGGTAGTGGGCCGTGGCCTGGTGGTTGAGGACCCCTGCTTTAAAATACAGAACATGAGATCCATTTTATTAGGGTTTGTGAGATGCACAAATTGTAATTTTTTTTTCTCGGAAAATACCTTTGTGTTGGAAGAAAACGCCAAAGATTAAATTTCCTTATCACTTTTTTTTAAAAAGTAATCTCTCAACTAAAGTTAGAAAGAGTAGAATAAAATTATTTCCAGCCTCGAAAACGAAATAGCCTTTTTATTTTATTATACATTTTTAACAAAATTATATTTCTCACAATCGAGTAAGCCTTAACAAGCTGTGAAGAATTTTCAGGTGAAATATGAAAAATAGCAGGCTCTAAAAACCAATTAAACATGAACACAATGCATCTCATAGCATTCAACAGAGCGCCGAACATTACAGTGACTGCGGCAACAATCAAATCTATTGCAACATTTTTCAGCAATGTCAAAGTTAAAGTTGAGATTATTAAAGCTCAGGTTTAATTTCATTCTTGTTATCAGCAACATTGACAGGGCTGGTGAACATGAATAACAAGAGTTCATAAAACTGTTATACATTTTGTAAATAGAGTCTTTCCATAATTTAAATTTCCACGGCTTGAAAAATCTTATATATAGCAAAAATAGTGGCAACAAAGCACTGACTATTAATCCCCTTTAGCAATGGATGAAATAAAAAACAAAATTTGTTTTTGAAGATTCTCATTCATCCAGGACATGGTATATCTATAGAAATAAGTTAAATCATCTGGACTTGCTGTGGTTTTTTTTTCATTGAAGACGTTTCACCAGTCATCCAACTGGCTTTCTCAATTCAGATTCATTTGTACATAGGATCTCTCTTCCTTATATATCCTCTGGAATGTTGCTCCAATCAGCATAATCTGTTTATCATAATCCACAATGATGTCATTAAATTAGTTGTTGATTGTATTAGCAAGATTGGAGCTTTGATTAAACCTTCCAGGGACCTTCCTGTGTGTGCCCTTCTCTGCCTGTGTGTGCCATACTCTGCCTGTGTGTGCCATATTCTGCCTGTGTGTGCCCTACTCTGCCTGTGTGTGCCCTACTCTGCCCGTGTGTGCCCTACTCTGCCCGTGTGTGCCCTACTCTGCCTGTGTGTGCCCTACTCTGCCTGTGTGTGCCCTACTCTGCCCGTGTGTGCCCTACTCTGCCCGTGTATGCCCTACTCTGCCTGTGTGTGCCCTACTCTGCCTGTGTGTGCCCTACTCTGCCTGTGTGTGCCATACATACTTTGCCTGCTCTGCCTGTGGACGGTGAAGCTGGTGGGGGTTTGTTAATATTTGGAAATGCATATTAGGTGGTCCCCAAGTTGCTGTGTTATCCACAGGGGAAGAGAAGCACCCACCCTTTGGTTTTGCGGCATACTACTACCATTTATGTATGTATCATCATAACATTTGTTGTGAATGCATGTGTCTTAAAAGGGGAAATGGCCAATACAGGCTTTCATTATCGGCCCTCCATCACTTGGTTAGAAAAATTCCAGCTCTTGGTGCCTTGGAAGTTGGAGTGCACTGGTCCAAGCAGTATATTGCACACTTAGCAGCCAAGCCTACTTGCTTGGCCCCTAATTGTACACTGCAAGGACAGTCTGGCCACTGACCAAATAGATTTGTTGAGCATTGTAGAGAGGGCTGCTTGAGGCTTGAAGGGAACTGGAGCCTCTGTATTTATAATGGTAAGAAAAGAAGAAACAAAATCTGTCTGTCTGAATAATTATAATAATGTTTTCTAACATTTTGTTTCATACATTGCATGAGTGCATTGGTGATTGGTTTATTAAATAATTTTGTGGGTTTGTAGAACATATGCAATTAGCACAAAGGAAAAGTTTTGATCATTATTGCCATTAACAATGTTTATTTCATTTCCCTCTAGTGGATTAAAAAAAAAACAACTGTAGAATTAAAGTACATTTATAATAAATATGAATTACATTACTACCGTAATGTCCCTATACTTGCCCTATGACCCGAGTGACACCAATTTTATGCTGTGTGTAACCTCCTTCTTATGATATCTTCAGTTTATTTCAATGTGGCACATCTGATAGGATTCATTACTTATGATTAATTATAGGTTGTTATCTTAATTAAGAAATTTGGTACATGGCATTGCTTCCTCTCCCAAATGTCAGTTTAGATTTACCAGCAAGAGGTTCTTACTTGCTCAGTTTTAGAGGTTGCTCAACTCTGACAGGCAAGCAAACATAACTGCTTTTGAATTTACTGTATGTACACAGTAGATAAATAAATAAATAAAGTTGGTCTCACTGTAATAAAAGGTACAACGTTTGCTAAAGTTCTAATTGCCTATAGCAACCAATCATCTGGTTGCATTTACAAGTCCCCTGTTTAATCTTATTGCTTTTTCTTTGATTCTGATAGGACTGATCTATACCTTATCAACAAGAAAAGCAATCACTTCATTGACATTTTATAAAGGCATAAACCTTAATTCAAAATGAAATAAATCAGTGTAGTCCATTAGATGTTTAGCTATGCCATAGGCTAGTCTGTACTGTATTTTGGGATTGGGCTAAATCGGATGACGGTGGAGATGGGGATATATCAGTGAAGGGAGTGTTAGCTCTCCTCCATTTTTAGGTTTGTGAACAAAAAGCAAATGTTCCCACGTATCCACCCTAGGAAGGGGATGAGGACTATTATTGTTTTAGTTGATGGTTTTTGATAGCTGTCACAGTTGATGGCAGGAGTACGCTAGTTACTAGATCAGCTTAGATATTGTGAGGATTTAGTTATCTAAAATGCTGTACATGATGGGCAATGTTCTTTCTTTATAAAAAAGGAGGATTTTACAGGTACACAGTTTTTTTATACCAGCTTCATAAATACAGGTATGCATTTTGTAATGGAAAAGACACTGTACACTGTAAATTCGAACATATCTATTGGTGTTATAATCAATTTGCTTATTTTGTAATTATTCTTTACAAGTCTGGCTCTGATAAAATGGCTATCATTTAATTTGAAGGGTTTATTTAACATTTAATTTGTGAATGCTAAAGATAAATCGGCTTATTTTAATTGCGGAAACAAAATAACTAAAGCTTTGGTTTTCTTATTTACAAAGTGCACGCCTGTTGCAAAGAGTGTCGAAAACTCTATGCTTTGATTGTTGAAATTATTTTTCTTGCATGAAGGTCATTAATTTTAATTAAACTACACTATTATTTCCTCTTTTTATTACTAGCATGAAAATGAGGATTAGTGGCAACGAGTTTCATTAAATAAACAGAGCAAATTAAAATGTATTATAAATCTCTGAGCACATCTGAAATTGCCTCATCAAAAGCCTATTAGCCAAAAAGCAGATATCTGTGTCTCAAAAGAATGTAAGAAATTACTGGATGTGGAATAAAGAGGCTGACATATTTTTTTATTATTTTGTAGCATTTTAAGAGACACTGTTAAAAATTCTTCCAAAATCTATAAAGTTTGTAGTTTCTCTGAATATAGCCTAAACCTTATTTGCCTTATTTTAGATGAGTTTAAACAGTTGCATTTAATTTTAGGACATTTTGTTTGGCAGGCAGGCCATCTGCAAAGTTTTTTGCGAAACTGCAGCAAACATTTGCCATGGATAAAATTAGCTGCAACAAAAAAGTCGCCAAGATAAAATTGTCGTTGAGACAAAAAAGTGCCCATTGACTTGCATTTGGAGTAAGAAAAAAGTTGCACTCGTAAAAAATTGTCATGCATAAAAAATGTTGTCGCCTATTGACTTCCTTTCGTTACGGAATATAATAAATAAAGTTTCATAATCATATCCATAATATTTGTTGAAAATTATGTACTTGTTAATAAAAACATATACTTCTGACACAGATTGGGTGGCAGATTTATTCATTTTTAATTTTGTGCTTTTTTTTTTTTAAAAAGTGATTGTTGAAAAGAATTGCAACACAACTCATGCAACGTTTTGCATTTTGTATCAATGGCTAGCTAGCATATTTAAACGAAGAGTAACACTAAAATTCTACAGATTTCTCAATCCATAGAATAAATGGTCTACTATAGGGATACTCCAAATTTTTAATTTGCTAAACATGACCTTTGTGAAGAGCCTTGAGTAACTATATAATTTTCTGGTACTGTTACTTGGGGGGCCTATCAGGGCTGGAACTAGGGGTATGCAAATTAGGCATAAGCCTAGGGTGCCAGGTACGTAACTGCTCTGTCGCCTACCCCATGTCCAGGCCCCTCATTTCCTGTCTTCCTGTATGGCGACTGGCGCTTCTGCACATGTGCGCACCGGCATCAACTTGGGCATGCGCGCCGGCATCAACTTGCGCATACACGCACTCACCCATTGCTGCAGCCTGCCCGGTTGCCTAGGGCGCCTGGCCGGTGTGGCCTGGCTCTGGGGCCTATGCATCAACATTCAAATGTGTGGATTTGGAAGGCCCGTTTATCAAAATTTTACTCTGAAAAATGCTTAAGGGACTAAGTTTTACCTGAAACTTACTCGCTGCTTTCAAAGTAAAACTCCCAGCCCTTTTATTAGACACCAGTGGGATCACCAGGTAAAACTTAGTCCCTTTGTAAAATGTATAATGAAGCAATAGAATTCTTAATGAATCAGATGAAATATGAGCGTAGGACTGGCCAGATATGGGATGACTTTGACATAGTTGGCCAGCTTATATATATTGCAATATATGGACAAACAATCCCTGTTTTGTTTAAAGGGTAAGGCATTTTTCAGTAGCAGTATGCACAAAATGTCGCTGTCTTAAATATATTGATAATGGGTTGAGTGCAGAGGACTCTTGTATTTGTCTATATGTCTCCCATATACTCCATTTTATCCAAATAATCCAAATTTTTAAAAATGATTTCCTTTTGTCTCTGTAATAATAAAACAGTATCTTGTACTTGATCCCAACTAAGATATAATTAATACTTATTGGAAGCAAAACCCACCTATTGGGTTTATTTAATGTTTAAATGAATTTCTAGTAGACTTAAGACATGAAGACCCAAATTACGGAAAGATCCGTTATCTGGAAACCCCCAGGTCCCAAGCATTCTGGATAACAGGTCCCATACCTGTACTATGAATATGTACGGTATCATTTTTAATGGGTCAAAAGATTTGAAAAACCTACAGCTTTAAATCTGCCATATACAGCTCCCGTTGACTTTTACATGAACTTGGCAGCTTTTAAATGCTGAGGTTTTATATGAAATTTTTAAATTTTTTTGTGTTTAATAAACTCACTTGTAAGACTGGTCATTAAAAACCACACATTTTCAAATCACTATTACTTATTACATAAAAAAAACTCAAATGCAGCACTATTGCATTCCACTCATTATTTTCAATGAGTCTACCAAAAACTCAAATTGAAAAAAATTCCCATTGACTTCTACATGAGCTCACTAGCTTTTAGAAGCTAAGGGGCAAATTCACTAAGCGCCGAAGCGCCTAATGCTAGCGTGAATTTGCTAGCGTTGGGCATTTTCGTTACTTTGCCGATTCACTAATGGATGCTGGCGTAACTTCGCTAGTGTTACTTCGCACCCTTACGCCTGGCGAATTTGCGCAACGGACGTAACTACGCAAATTCACTAACGCGCGAATGATTGTGAACGCTACCTTTTATGCCAGACTTCTTTCGCCACCTCAGACTAGGCGAAGCGCAATAGAGTAGATAGAGATTGCTTCCAAAAATTGAAAAAAATTTCTAAGTCCCAAAAAACGCTGGCGTTTTTTCTTTATTATGGGTGATAGGCTGAAAAAGATATAAACATTTTTTGGGGCTCCCCTCCTTCCCCCCTACATTTCCTAACTCATGGCACCTTAACTATACAGTGGGCACAAGTGTAGGGCAAAATAAAAATTTTATTTGATGTTTTGAAGGTTTCCCAGGCTTGTGTAGTTCTGCTACATATACCTCCATTGAAATTTGAATTTGGCGCCGTATGCAAATTAACCATCACTAGCGTAATTTTGCTTTGCTTGGCGAATCAATGCTAGCGCAACTTCGCAACCTTACGCTACCCCTGAGCGCAACTTTGGATTTTAGTGAATTTGCGTAGCGCTGGCGAAAATATGCCTGCCGAAGTGTGGCTAAGCGGACGCCAGCGCAACTACGAATCTTAGTGAATGTCCCACATTTGGTTTTTTTTGTGCTAAATAAATCAGGTTCAAAAATCCTAATTTAAATTTGTGAGTTTTAATGCAAAAATACTTGAATCACTGTAAAAACTTAAATTTGAATGTCAATAAATTGGCACCTTGACCTATTATATTGACCTCTTTACATACTTGGAGGCTTATTTACTACAGTTCAGATTTTAGTGGTTTAGAGGTATATAGAGCCATAACTAAACTCATGTTATTACTAGTGATACTTGTGTGGTTAGCTCATATCTTATATCCTATATCTCTTATCTTATAACACATGTCTAAAATTGTTAAAGTTTGCAGAACTGTCTAGTGAAGTCTAAAATCATAAAATAAATTTGAATAAGTGTTTCCAAAACAGAACTTAGCATTTAAATAAAAGAGAACTTCAATTTTACAGGGGAAAAAAGTATTTTTAAACATCACTGAGATGAGTTCTTCTCTAGGAAATTTGTTTTCAGTAATTGTGACTGCCAGAGAATTCTTAATAACTTGAATTTTCCTTCACTTCACTCAGCAGTACATGCCTATTAAAATTGTTCCTACCTGGATAAAAGCAAGGTATACTTATAAATGACAAACATTAGCTAAAAACAGTTAAACTAAACTTTACTTCACAGCTATTGCTTATTTATATAGCATTTTACAAAGATTATAAACATACAACACACACTAAGGTTAGTTTTATAAAGCTCCAATTAACTAGCCTGTATTTTCCAGAACATGTATTTTTCCAAGTCTGTGTACTGTTAGAAAACGAAAAAAAGACACTTATCGTTAGTTTTGTTACTTAAAAAAAATAGGGGTAACAGTTTGACCACAAACAGAGGCCTATTTTCTCGTTTTTCAAGGTCGAGAAAACTGACAGGTTAGGGGAACCTTTATTACGGGGAGGCCATTTCCCGTGGACTCTATTTTATTAACATAATTCAAATTATAAAATACTTACATTTTTCTTTGTAATAATAAAACAGTACCTTGTACTTGATTCTACCCAAGATATAATTAACACTTATTGGAGGCTATTGGGTTTTTTAGTAGACTTAAGATATGATCCAAATTATAGAAAGACCTTGTACCTTTAGAAGTTGCACATTGATTAACTTTTGCTATCCTGCCATTAGATGGCAAAGAAATTTCAGGACAGGATTTATCCTAGTTCTCTTCTACATGAAGAAATGGTAGAAACTAACAAGATAACATGCTGCAACTTTCCAGTTGAGTCTCTAATCCCAGCAAAACATTTTAACATTAACATTTTAGTGGAGTTTAAACCCTTTAGTACTAAAATATTGTGACATATTAATATTATTGGCTTTTGTTACATAGTGCTCGTTCAAATATTATTGACTTTCATTGTAACTACCTCGTAAGACCATTTTCTAGAACCACATTGTATCTCTACAGCAGAACTCAGCTGTACTTTTCTTGGTCCAAAAAGATCATTGACTACTCTTTAATCAGAGCTCTTTTATGATAATGGGAGGGGGATTTTTTTATCACATATGGGGAAACCTTTTCAGACACAGGGCTACCATAAATGGCTTTGCTTTTATGTTATTTTATTAGAGATGTCTCTGGCCGACTTCTCAAAAGGATTGGCGGGTCACGTGTGGGCTTGGGTTGAGCTCTTCCTTCCACTCTCCCCGACAGCGACCTTACACTGCTGGCTTCCAATTGTGGTAGCCTTCATTTGTAGCCATGCACATGCCTCGTCCTCTTTTGTGACAACAGAGATGGGCAGATCGGGTGCGGGCCTATTATAAGAGCTGCTGCACTAGATCAGGTAGGGTTTGGACTAGGAGGGATCAGGTTAGGGTTGGGTGTGGGTCATATTTTAGTTGACATCACTAGTTTACATTTTAATGTGTCCATGTACTTTCTCCAATTGGAAGAGAGCACACCAACATTAAAACATAGGATCTCTCAAACAAATATTCTGTCATCCATAAACATACCCTTAGGGGCTGATTTATCAAGGTTTTAAAACATGTTTAAGTTTAAAACAGGAGGCCTCTGGCCTTAGAAATAAGATTCAGATTTACCCAGGTGCCTCAGAGATTATGACCAGTATTTTTCTGTGTAATCATTTTTTTAAAGAAATGAATATAAATATTTGATTATCCGATTGTTTTGGTATTTGCAACTGTGTTGAGGGGGCTTCAGAAAAATGTTCTTCTTTTAGAACTATCATTGCAAGTCACTACTGTATATTGACTCTGCTTTTGGGCTTTATAAAGAAAGGACTGGATGCACTCACATTGAACCTGTAATAAACGTTTAATGCGAATGTAAGTAAAAAATTAGATGTGTATATATTGATTCATATGAATAACATAATCCTCTATAGGCTACCTTTCTTTGAATATTTTTTTTGTAAAATGGAAACATTATAATTACTTGATTAATCCTAACAAAAAAAGTTAAATTAAACAATTTAAATTAAATTAAATTAAAAACTATTTCTTCTACTTGGATAAACAAGTTCTTTCTTTTGTATAAATCAAGGTTACATAACGGTACTTTGCTATATACAGTATATAGATTGTCTAGACATAGCAATTATTGCAAACCCTGGCTGCCAAGCCTCTTATATTTGTGATCTGATACCTCTTCATCTCTCGATCTATTCCAGAAGTAAATAAGGCTTCACTGGTAAGTAAAAGGAAATTCGCTACACTGACTGTGGGTGTAATTTAGTAGGAAAGCTGCAATGTGTTTAAAGTGCATCTTAAGAGGAATGAAGAAGCATAAAGTGAGGCAGTAAGTCAAGATGCTCACAACACTGGACTCACTTACAAAAATACAACAGCTTTAGACATGCTAGTTTTATTACGCATATGCCAGTTCCATATTTATTTCAAGAAGATTAGATATTAGAAGTCCCTGATAGGTTAAATGATAGGAATACATTTAGCAAGCACTATTCAGAACACTTCTGCATTAGCTAATTGAGTTTTTATAAAATAACTCCTTTAAAGGGATTCTGTCATGGAGAAACTTGTTTTTTTTAAGTTAATTGAGATCCTTCAAAAGAATCCTACATTGAAACCCATTTTTCAAAAAACTGATTTTATTATATTGAATTTTGAAATCTGATATGGGGGTAGACATGTTAGTTTACCAGGTACCCTCAGTCATGTGACTTGTGCGCTGATAAACTTCAGTCACTCTTTATTGCTGCACTGCAAGTTGGAGTTGCCCCCCCCAAGCTGCAGCAATGGGAAGGTAACAAGATAATAGCTCCTAGACACCTGAATTGCTAAAAATGTTCCTTAGTGGTAGATATTGGAATGGCACTCATTAATTAAACACCTAAAGCCGACTGAGCTGGCTTCTGAAAGCAAAGGATCAGGCACAATGACCTCAAATGGCTGCCTACACCAATGCATGTTTACAGTTGAATAGTTATTGCTAGACAATAGTGGGACAATAGTGGGAGTGCCTTGCTCATACTGTAAGAGTTTACAATCTGGTACAGCCATTGAGATACATGTTCTCTCCTTTTTACAATATTGATAATTTTCAAGTCCAGCATTTTGTGCTATGCACTACTATGTGGAGAATAGACAGAGAGGCAGATTTTTTTATATATAATTTTTTTCAGAATTCAGTTAGAAAAAGATTGGGAAAACTTGATCACAATAACAAAAAACTTGTAATGAAAATCACATTGGTTCTTTAATCATTACAAACTGAAAAAAACTTGAAAAACAAAATTAAAAATACACCTCCCGCTGACTTATATAGAAGCTCGCCAAGTTTCAGAGCACTCAAATTCCAAATAAATGGGAGGTTGTGAATTTGAGTTTTATTAAGGCCCTAGAGTGTATACAAAGATTAAACTTTGCACAAGTCAGTGCATGTCAGCTTCAGTACTGCAAATGTCCCAAAGAGAACAGCCTACTATAACTATTGTAAAAACATCTTTGGGAAGTTTGTAGCTTATATAAAATTACAAGAAGTATAGCAATGCCAACTGCTATGGCTTATATTGTTTTCTGCAGACAGTCTCCTGGGAATAAACATATTGATTCCACGGTTAGACATTTAGTCCATCACAGTGTAATATCAATAAGAGCAAAATAAGGCTTTGGGTTACTTAGCCCCCCTGAAGAACTCAGTGTTAAAATTGCATTAAAACAGCAATTATCACAGGTGAAATTGACAAATTATTTAAGTCTTAAAGGGATTTGACTTTGATAGTGTGAAATAGATCTCAGAACTGTCAAGGTTGCATTTAAGTCAATTGGGGAAGTCCTGAAGATATCTTAATCTGCTTTGAATATTTTGTGGTTTTTAGGCAAAAAATTTTCGTGCAGAAAATTCGAAAAATATGTACGATCCAAATTTTTGGGTTTTTTCCCGCACGGGAAATTTTCAGGAAAATGTATTGATAAAAAAGGGGAAAAACGGATTTGGTCGGAGTAGTGTTCAGAAAATAATGAGATAAATTTGGACTTTGATAAATGGGCCTCCTCGGGTTAAAGGGTCCAAGTGAATTCGAGGGAATTTCCAAAATTGAAAAATTCGAAACTCAAAGAAATTTTTTGAATACTTCGACCATCGAATAGGATACTACGACTTCGAATTTACTTCGGCTTCGATTCGAAGTAAAAATTGTTCGACTATTCGACCATTCGATAATCGAAGTACTGTCTCTTTAAAAAAACTTCGACTTCAATACTTCACCAACTTTGACATGCCGAAGTGCTAGGGGACCTTCCAGAGCATTTTTCGAAGTTTTTTATATTCGAAGGAAAATCGTACAATCATACGATAAAATCGTTCGAAACGTACGATTCGAAGTACGATCGGAGTACGATCGGAATACAATCGTACAATAAATAAAATCCTCAGACTTCGAATTCAAATGTCGGAGGATTCTATTGGATGGTCGTATTTCGAAGTGTTTTCCACTTCGAAATTCGACCCTTGATAAATCTGCCCCTATGTGTTCATTTCACATGTGCTCATTGACTTTTTAAATGTATTCCCTGGTGGATACTTTTGCATGAGTGTAATGACGCCATACATTAAAGGTATAGGTATAAGATCTATTATCCAGAAACCCTTTATACAGAAAGTTCTGAATTATAGGAATGTTATGTTATGTAATGTTAGGTTATGTAATTCAACAAAAATATTATATTTTTCTCTGTAATGATAAAACAATTCCTTTTAATTGTAATACATCCTTATTTAAGGCAAAACAATCCCATTGGGTTTATTTAATGTTTGAATTTCTAGTAAACTTAAGGGGGTTATTTACTAAACTCTTTAAAACCACTCTTAAAAACCACAAAAAAATCATGATATTTTTAAATAAAATCTGACTTTTAAAAAATCACAAATTTTTCAGAATTTATTAAACTCCGAGGATGGAAAAGTCAGCCCCAATGATTTTTTGAAGTGCGCTGGGTTTGAGGCAATACCCCAAAGTTTTTGGACAAGAACCATAAGAAATCAGAGTTTTCAGGTGAAAAATTCTAAAAAAAAAAACACGAAAATCTGAGGAAAATCCCAAAAAATTGTGAAAATCTGATTTTTTTTCAGCAAAGCAAATTTTCATGAAAATGTATTAATAAATAAGCGTAAACAAACCCGTGCGAATCTGATCTGAGTTTGTATCAGAAAATATTGAGATAAATCCGGACTGAGATAAATAACCCCCTTAAAGTATAGTGATCTAAATTATGGAAAGACTCCTTATCCAGGAAACCCGAGGTCCCAAGCATACTGGATAACAGGGGCACCATACCCAAACACGCTCCTTGCATTTGGTTTTGGTGCATTGGTCTCACCTCCTGTTCCAAATTGCATGCAGCATCTATTTATGAATCTTGATGCTATGACTATTGTCAAGCTTATACAGTTTTCGGATTACACTCAACAGACATACTGTATCCCTAAATCACAGAAGCAGACATAATTTTGACATTGGAGCACTGGATACAATTTCATCCTGACTTTTTAGTGCATCCAATTAGAATGAAAAAGCAAGTACAATTGCACACTCAACACATTTGGTGAAACTGCCCCTTGAGACTACAATTAAACTGGAATTGTTGCAAAGAAATCTGCATTTTGGTAAAATTGCATCCAAAATTGCACATTGTACTCGCATTATTAAATGCCCTTTCTTGTCCTTGTGCTGAGACAGAAATGTGTTGGGTATTATTTTATGTTGCATAAATTTTGTTTAATCAAAACTGTGCCCTGTTTCTATATATATGTCTGGTCACTAAGTCAGGCAGTATTGTTATCATAACATAATTGGCAAAATAATATGTGGAAGTGATCTGATTTATTCAAATAGCAAAGAACTATAAGTGTCTGGCAATAAAATGGCTGAGATCTTTGAGAGACATAACAAACACATCTGTTGTTGAGGGCTATAATGTAGCATCTGAGGCCTCACTGGTGTCTATTGCTATAAAAACACCATAAAAGCAGGCACCAAATATAGAAATAAAAAGTTGATAATTACATTGCATTAGTTTGTGTGAGTTAATTAGCCTCTGTGGAAATGTAAATATCCGAGTTTAAACCAACACTCAGCATGTGTCTGTCCTGCATGTGTGATGTCTTCCATGCTAAAATTCAATTTGTGATACTTGATAATGTGCTTTCTTGCTGAGTCCATAGATGCTAATGCAATATAGAATGAAATTCTATATTATGAACAATATGGAACAATGGGAAGAAAATGGAACCTAGATTTAAGCACTGTACAAATCAAGTTCATGTATGGACATCCTGTGAACAAAAATGTTGAGTATTTTCTAGAACTGCAAACATCAAATGGCAATGTAGAAATACTGAAAACTGTTGTTTTATTGAGAGGTAGTATTCCTGACTTGGAAAATAATTGGAAACCCCTGGACCCAACTGTTTCTTGGTGTGCAAAAAAAATATCACTTGCAAGGCATTGGGATGCTACATGAGAAATCATTGGCCAACACCAGCAACCTACAACAAGAAATGAGATGGAGGATTCCAATGAAGTTTATTTTAACATGTGCTTTCATTTTAGCAAGCAAATATAAAAATTAGGGATGCACTAATTCTAACAATTTTGGATTTAAGCACATATCTAATCAGAAAAGATTTGTCAAAATACCAAGCTTATGAATTTTTCACATTCAGATTTGAGAAAAATAAAAACCATTGCATCAACCATGGACAAAACTTATCATATTCAATTGTTTAGAGCGATAAATTCACATTCGTTTAAGAGGGTTATTTACTAAACTCTGAATGACAAAAACCCGACAAATTTGTGTTTTTTATTAGTATAAAATCCAAATTTTTAGTGGGGGAAAAAAAAAATCAAATTTTTCAGAATTTATTATACCCCGAGGATGGAAAAAGTTTGAATCTGAAAATCCGGCTTCTCGGACCTAGTGAGATTGTATATAAATCAATGGGAGAAAAATGTTTTCATCTGTGCTGGGTTTCGTGCAATAATCCAAAGTTTTTGGGGTTTTATTTAATTGTATTTTTCACTATTTTTTTTCACGCAACAAAATTTTTGGGAAAGTGTATTAATAAATAAGATGAAGAAAACCCAATGCGGATTTGTTCGGAGTTTTTTTCAGAAAATATTGAGATAAATTCGGACTTTGATTAATAACCCCCTATGCATTGTTATTTAGTTTGGCTGCACAAACTGCTAGGATTTGGCCCTAGTAAAAATACACGGCTGCCAAGGACCAAATCAGTCCTAACTCAAACCCAGCTGGGGTGCTCGGCCAATGCCCCAAAAACGAACGCACAGACAATTGCATGAAGAAAACTGGTCACAGCTTTTATTGAATAACATAAACCAAAAGTGTACACTTTATACAAATAACTCTTGCATGCAAGATCGCTTACAGGATATAATGGAAAACAATGGACATGTATATGATGGAGAACTGGAAACGGATGACTTAGTAAAAAATAAATTGGGGGGGTAGGAACACTGCTTACATTTTTGGCTTTCCAAGTCTATATGGAGCAGAGAGAGATTTTACTTTATGAAAATTTTACGCTCTTTTACTCCCTACTCGACAATACTGAATTTTTTTTCCAAAATACACTTTTTCAGTTCTATTTACTCTTCAAAATAATGGATGGCATTCTCTGGTACAGTGATGTGAATGTATAGTTTTTTATGTTTAAAAGTTTCAGACTGGCATTGGGTCTGGCATTTCTCCAAACCATTCATTGTTTATGTAGTAGTGCTACATTTCCCAACAGAGGTTTGAGCCTATTCTTGTTGTGTATTTTCAATCCTCCTGTGCCATTTAGCCAAGAGTTTGGAAACCAAATAAAACTATAATATTTGTGGAAAAATCCATCGCATTTCAGAAATACTTGCTCCAAACGTTCCATGGGTTCAAAACAAACAATTTTCAATTAATTAATTGTTCTTTTTACAAAAGAAAGGGAGCTTTCAAAAAATAATGCAATCATGTCATTATAAAAGAGCCCAGCACATATTGTACAATAATATATAGCTTTTTGGTGTAAATCTATATCTTGAATCTGTAGATTGCACAAATATAGAAAGTTGAAACAGACTGGAACATAGGCAGTACTTTTGTCTGCAATCAGCCTTTATTAGTGCTAAATCATGACATGTTTCAGGGAATATATAGTGATGGGCGAATTTATTCGCGATTTGCCACCAGCGAATAAATTCACGAGATGCGTCACAAACGGGCACCGGCGTCAAAAAAACGGGCGCCGGCATCAAAAAAGGGCGCCGGCGCCGTTTCGCGAATTTTTCGCCATTTCGTGAATTTCGCTCGAACGACGCAAATTCACCGATCACTAGGAATATATCCCTTTTTCAAGTGATCTATAGATTGCGCCTCATCAAATTAAACTTGTTGGTGAATGGGTAAAAAGTGTTTAATGTGTTCACACTAACAAATTAATTGCTAGTGTTATAGAAATCTGGTTACATCCTTAGTGTACTTATTAGAAGAGCTTAGAGATCTACAGATCCCGTTCTATTGATATGATACTGTAAGTGACAGAACTGGCAAAAACAACCTCTCAGTGTTACAAGCGCATGACATGTGCAGTGTCAATATTTCCATTCACCAAACCCCTTAATTAACTTTTCTCTTTATCACTTAACCAACGCTCAGTCAGTTAGTCTGTGTTAGCATTAATAAACTGTTAAAGGGGCACAGTCCTTTAGCAAATGTGTCCTACTGTATTGCAGCCTGGTAGTGAAGGTTTTTGTAGTATTGTATGTTTGTTGCTGTTAATGTTACGCTAGTCATTAGATGGGATTATTACATATGTAGGAAACCCATTGAGAAGGTTCAAGAGTAGGTTTCACTTAGTATCACCTAGATAGTCTATATAAAAAGGAAAGCAGTGGGCAGTTTCCTTTTTGGCTGATGTGAAACAATAGAGTGGATGATGCCAGAAAGACTGAGGTAAGTTAGAGATCAAGGTACTCCATATAAGTAGAGTAGTTAGTGGTAAGCCAGATCTCTGGAACTCTGTAGGTGATGAGCAATAGATATAGGCCAGCTAACTGAACAACTAAGACTCCACTGAGGAAGATCTATCGAGGGTAGCACCCTGGCAGTATTTTACTAATCAGGGATCCAGTATATAGGGACTAGGACTAGAAAGCTCCTAGGGACTTGTGTCTTTTTTTTTTTTACCTAATTTAGCATGATACTATATTTTTATGTATTTTTAAATATGTAGCATTAACTAAAATATAAATTTTCCATAATGTGAAGGCTGAACAGTATAGTTTTAAAACAAGAACGTTCATCATTGTTACATTTCTGAATGGCCACTCAACAGCAGCTTTAATCTGTGTGCCATCACCCAGACAGAGATGGTACACTATTAACTGTCACCCTTTTAGAAAAAATTAAAAAGGTTTGTCTTTTTCCCTAGGATACATCTCTTTAAGTTGTGGAAATTTAGAGCCTACATAAATTGGCTTTTACTATAGTGTGTTCTTTTTCTCAGATGGTTTAAGTATCTTCAAAAACATGCACTGCTCAATCAATTGTTAAACTATCTGTAACGGTTGGCACCCTAAATCTAGAACCGATGCCAAGCACCCTGGTCTCGGCTTCTGCTTCCACTTGTAGCAGCCACCTTTGGCCTCGGGAGGAGCCCTCAACTACTCAGATGCCGCCAGGTCTTAAAACGAGAGGTGCAAGGTGAGGGGTTCTAGACAAGCTGAGGGGCACAACTGTAAACAAGAGTCTTTTGGGCTGAAGGTCACAGTACAAGGCGTTTAGATAGAATTGTAGTCAGATCAGGCCGGGTCGGGGCAGGCAGAGAATAAAGTAGTCAGGCAGGCAAGGGTCAAACCAGAAAGTCAATCCGAAGGGTTTAGCAGAAAAGGTAGTCAGTATTCAGACATGGGTCAGGATCAAGAGGTCAGAATAGTCAAAAGCCAGGCAGGGGTCACAACAGGAATCAAAACAGGTTCAGAAAAGAATTGCTTAGAGCACAGAAGCACCAGGAACAAACTCCTATAACGGGCAAGGTCTAAAAACTAAACTGGGCATTTTAAACTTTTGAATTTTCACGCCAATGCACGCTGGCGTCATTAAGCCAGCGCACCTGCGCCTTTAAATGAGGAGGAGATTTGCTGCGCGCGTCCTAAGAAACCAGAACAGGCACCTGCGGCGCCTGCTGCAAAGGACTCCGGCATGGCGGAGGTATAGGATCCATTATCAAGAAACCAGTTATCCAGAAAGCTCCGAATTATGTAAAGGCTGTCTCCCATAGACTCCATTTTATCCAAATATAACCTAGACTCTTAAAAATGACTTACTTTTACCTTGTATCTGATCCAAACTAAGATATAATTAATTATTTTTGGAAGCAAACCCAGCCTATTGGGTCTATTTAATGTTTACACAATTTTCTAATAGGCTTAAGGTATGAAGATCCAAATTATGGAAAGATCCATTATCTGGAAAGTCCCAGGTCCTAAACATTGTGGATAACAGGTCCAATACCTATACAAGAAAGGAGAATAAATATTAATAAAAAGACATGTGCAAGAAGAAAGAAAAAGCATTTGTACAAGAAAGAAAAAACTTTGCATGGAGAAAGAAAAGCATTATATTTTTCAAGAAAGAAGAAGAACCTCCAATAATATATCACGGTTGGTATATTGGTAGCTAAACAATAAACATCAGCAACTTATCTATGTGACAGTAGCAGAGAGGTGCATGTTTGCCAAATTTACTGTAGATGTAAATTATACACTACAATTCAGTCTCAGCAGAAATAGTTGTGCATGTTCATATAGCCTACTCAAGAAAAAAAAATTAAAGAGCCTTTGGAGAGTTTAAATAGGTGAATCATATGAAGCCAAAACACCTCAAATGGGTATTCAAAGACTTAAAACCAAGTAAATCCTGACTGAATTACTTTACCGGGACAAAAGGGCTGCTGTAATTGAATATGCCCAGCTGGTACCCTTGAGGGCACTATTGCTAGGTGAACAACAAAGATGGATTCTCTTTAACTACAGCAGAACCATATTTCCTCTAGGAATTTACTGCTGTACTGCATAAGCAATGCAGAACTTTTCTCACAGAATATCTGTAATAATATTATGAAGCCTATTTATAAAGTTGTAAATAACTAGAACAACATCTCTCTGACATTCCCGGTACTGGTTGGAAATATTAGAAACAGGCAATTCCAGCACTGACGGATAATCTGCAAAGACTCAAGATTACAATTACAATTTATGACTGGGTGTAAAGGATGTGATGTTAAAGGGCATGTAAAGGCAAAAAAATAAAATCACATTTTTACTTTCTTTAATGAAAAAGAAACCTATCTCCAATATACTTTAATTAAAAAATGTGTACCGTTTTTATAAGAAACCTGACTGTATGCAGTGAATTCTCCCTTCATTAACTGTGGTGGATAGGAATTGTCAGATGGTCCCTAACTGCTGAGCAGGGAAACAATCATACTTATGAACAGCAGGGGGAGCCCCCGCCTTACTTCCCAGCGATGCAGAACTCAAGTAGCTTTGTTTATGACGATCCCTAAGCAGCCAGGACCACACTGAGCATGTGCACAGTCTTAGTCTTGCAAAGATGTTTAACAAAGTTACAAGATGGTGACCCCCTGTAGCCAACTTTGAAAGCATAAATTATTTGTTTGATTAGGCTTGTGGGGCAGTAAGTTCATGATTATATTTAGTATACAAAATACAGCATTTCTAGCCTTATTCTATTTTAGATTTTACATGCCCTTTAAGTGCATTGACATAACATTTACATTCAGTATATATTGCATATACCATATAACTAACTACTGCTATGGGACCTTTTTTCTTCCTGAACTGCTTCCCCGTGTCTTCCACTCAGTCCCTTTGCTTCAGGCTGACCATTAAACAGAAACATACACAGGCCAGTAGGGATGTAGCGAACGTCGGAAAAAAAGTTCGCGAACATATTCGCGAACTTGCGCAAAAATGCGAGCGGTTCGCGAACGGTTCGCGAACCCCATAGACTTCAATGGGAAGGTGAACTTTAACATCTAGAAAAGACATTTCTGGCCAGAAAAATGATTTTAAAGTTGTTTAAAGGGTGCAACGACCTGGACAGTGGCATGCCAGAGGGGGATCAAGGGCAAAAATGTATCTGAAAAATCTGCCTGTGTGTGCTTGGAAGAGATAGTGTAGGGGGAGAGCTGTTAGTGATTTCAGGGACAGATGATAGTAAGTTTGCTGGCTAGTAATCTGCTTGATACTGCTCTGTATTGGAGGGACAGAAGTCTGCAGGGATTTGAGGGACATTTTAGCTTAGGTAGCTTTGCTGGCTAGTAATCTACTGTTCTCTTTAAACAACTGCCATACGTTGACCTTGTAGGCATTGTTTGCCCAGTTTTTTTGGACGCAGCCACTGAAGCACAGTTGCCAGAAAAAATATGCCATATAAATGCTGAAAATAGTAATTTTTCGCCATACGTTGACCTTGTAGACATTGTTTGCCCAGTTTTTTTGGTTGCAGCCACTGAAGCACAGTTGCCAGAAAAAATATGCCATATAAATGCTGAAAATAGTCATTTTTTGCCATACGTTGACCTTGTAGGCATTGTTTGCCCAGTTTTTTTGGTCGCAGCCACTGAAGCACAGTTGCCAGAAAAAATATGCCATATAAATGCTGAAAATAGTCATTTTTTGCCATATACGTTGAGTCAACGTATGGCAAAAATGACTATTTTCAGCATTTATATGGCATATTTTTTCTGGCCTCTGTGCTTCAGTGGCTGCGGCCAAAAAAACTGGGCAAACAATGCCTACAAGGTCAACGTATACACTACAACAGCGGTGGATACGGATTACGTAAAATATATTATGGCTGCTTGAAAAAAGTCACTCCGGTGTTTTTTCTGGAGACGGTAATATTATGGATATTTAGACAGAATGTGAACAAGGTCACACAGCTAGATGGCGGGTTGAAGAAAACAGTGTGCAAATAATGCCTACAGGGCAAATAATGCCTAAAAGGTCAACTTATACACTACTACAGCGGTAGTAAAATAAAAAAAAGTAAAATAAAAAAAAAATGAATATTAAAAAAAAAAAATTAAAGTTGGTGCTGCTGAACTACTAGGAGCAGCAGATTAGCACACCAGTCCCACTCCGCAACACTGCTAGACTAATAGCACTGGGCTCTTATAGTAGTAGTAGTAGTAGTAGTAGTAAAACAACAAAAAAATAAATAAAAGCAGTCCTTACAAGGACTACTGTTATTGCAGCAGTCAGCAGATGAGATCAGAAGCAGGACAGCTGCCCACTGCAGCTACATACAGAGCACTGCAGTAGAAGGTAGATTACTAGCCAGCAAAGCTACCTAAGCTTAAATGTCCCTCAAACCCCTGCAGACTTCTGTCCCTCCAATAACAGAGCAGTATCAAAACGATTACTAGCCAGCAAACTTTCAACTGTCCCTGAAATCACTAACAGGCAGCAGCTCTCTCCCTACACTATCTCTTCAGCACACACAGGCAGAGTGAAAAAACGCTGCAGGGCTTCGGTTTTTATAGGGAAGGGGAGTGGTCCAGGGGAGAGCTTCCTGATTGGCTGCCATGTACCTGCTGGTCTGGGGTGAGAGGGCAAAAAAAAGCGCCAACAATGGCGAACCCAAAATGGCGAACGTCGCGCGACGTTCGCGAACTTCCGGCGAGCGCGAACACCCGATGTTCGCGCGAACAAGTTCGCCGGCGAACAGTTCGCGACATCTCTACAGGCCAGTTCTCTAGACTAGTTTAGAGTCACCATGAACATAGCCAACTTTGAAAGCATAAATTATTTGTTTGATTAGGCTTGTGGTGCAGTAAGTTCATGTTTATATTTAGTATACAAAATACAGCATTTCTAGCCTAATTCCATTTTAGACTTTACATGCCCTTTAATTAAATAAATGTAATGATTCCAGATCATTTTTTAAATACTGCAAGCAGTTAAAGGAACAGTGCAGGGAAACAGTACATTAAAAAATTAGATTTTTGGTGCAGAAAAAACACACGATAGGGGAAATGTAATAAAAGTCGGTAACAGAAAAACTATTCGCCATTGCGCGAACAAATTTTGCTTTCTGCAAATTAAATATAGGTTTTGCCAAACAGGAAAGTCCCAATGTTTTTTTGATGTGCGCTGGGTTTCGTGCAATACCCCAAAATTTTGCATAATTAAAGCAAATTTTCGGGA
Organism: Xenopus laevis; assembly: GCF_017654675.1. Classification (NCBI taxonomy): domain Eukaryota; kingdom Metazoa; phylum Chordata; class Amphibia; order Anura; family Pipidae; genus Xenopus; species Xenopus laevis. The sequence goes on from NC_054376.1 coordinate 107,852,504, forward strand.
AAATTTATTAATAAATAAGCGTAAAAAATCTGAGCAGATTTGATCAGAGTTTGTAGCAGAAAATTCAGACTTTGATAAAGAACTTATTGTATATTTTTATGTCTTAGGTCCTAGGGTTTGGGACTTTGTAAAAAATGAATTTGATATTGCTGGAGTGTGGCCTTAGGATAAACTGTATGTTAACTAAAACGAAATACTCAGGACCTGGGGTTTTCTGGATAAGGAATCTTGCCCGTAATTTGGATCTCCATACACTTAAGTCTACTTAAATATATTTTAAACATTAAATAAACCCAATATATTTGTTTTGCCTCAAATAAAGATTAATTATACCATAGTTTGGATCAAGTATAAGGTACTATTTTATTATTAAGGAGGAAAAGATAATCATTTTTAAAAAAAAACAAACATTATTTGATTATAACAAAGTCTATTGGAGCAGGCCTTCCTGTAATTCAGAGCTTTCTGGATAGTGGGTTTGCAGATAACTGATCCCATATCTGTACTCCATATTGGCAAACTCATCTGTACAAGGGCATGGACTGAAAACGTTCAACTGCTGACAGAGTAACATATTTGCAGTTTCTGGCACAAGAGCCATAGGATACCTGGAATAAAGGGAATCCAATAGATGTTGACCAAGCTTTACAAAAAAGTCTATCAATTTAAAGTATTCTATAGAGGCATTAAATTAATATCACATTCCACTTTATCAGAAATGCTATTTATGCTCCTGATAGACAAGGTTTATCCTTTGCCAAATGATTAAGCAAATTGGAAAGATAAAACAAAAAGTTGCTTCCCTAAAATAATTCTGCATATTTCAGAGGTAATTCAAGGATGTACAAAAATGCACAAAATAGAAGAAGCTTAATACCGTATATACCCGAGTATAAGCCGAGTTTTTCAGCATCCAAAATGTGCTGAAAAAGTCTACCTCGGGTTATACTCGGGTCAGCGGTACCCGACCCGAGTAGCTGAGATTGCAGTCACTTTTAATCATTCCTATACCAACAGTTCACTTGGGGAGAGACTGCAATATCCCACAATGCCCTCTGTTGGTTATATGAAAGAATAACAGTGCGCCCTCTGTTGGTTATATGAAAGAATAACAGTGACTGCAATATCACACAGCGCCCTCTGTTGGTTATATGAAAGAATAACAGTGACTGCAATATCACACACCGTCATCTGTTGGTTATATGAAAGAATAACAGTGACTGCAATATCACACACCGTCATCTGTTGGTTATATGAAAGAATAACAGTGACTGCAATATCACACAGCACCCTCTGTTGGTTATATGAAAGAATAACAGTGCGCCATCTGTTGGTTATATGAAAGAATAACAGTGACTGCAATATCACACAGCGCCCTCTGTTGGTTATATGGAAGAATAACAGTGACTGCAATATCACACAGTGCCCTCTGTTGGTTATATGAAAGAATAACAGTGACTGCAATATCACACAGCGCCATCTGTTGGTTGTATGAAAGAATAACAGTGCGCCCTCTGTTGGTTATATGAAAGATTAACAGTGACTGCAATATCACACAGCGCCCTCTGTTGGTTATATTAAAGAATAACAGGGACTGCAATATCACACAGCACCCTCTGTTGGTTATATGAAAGAATAACAGTGCGCCATCTGTTGGTTATATGAAAGAATAACAGTGACTGCAATATCACACAGCGCCCTCTGTTGGTTATATGGAAGAATAACAGTGACTGCAATATCACACAGTGCCCTCTGTTGGTTATATGGAAGAATAACAGTGACTGCAATATCACACAGTGCCCTCTGTTGGTTATATGAAAGAATAACAGTGACTGCAATATCACACAGCGCCCTCTGTTGGTTATATGAAAGAATAACAGTGACTGCAATATCACACAGCACCCTCTGTTGGTTATATGAAAGAATAACAGTGACTGCAATATCACACAGCGCCCTCTGTTGGTTATATGGTTGGTTATATGAAAGATTAACAGTGACTGCAATATCAAACAGCACCCTCTGCACATGGTAGTGGGACAGTGGGACAATGCACACAGTAATCCATTTGGCAATTCTCTGTCACCATCAGCTTTGCAAAGAAGTCCGGTTGATCGCTGGGGGGGTTGCATTGGCAGAATGTGCGCTGCTGGGAGACAGGGCTGTAGTTGTGTCTAGGCTTATACTAGAGTCAATAAGTTTTCCCAGTTTTCGTAGGTAAAATTAGGTACTTCGGCTTATACTCGGGTCGGCTTATACTCGAGTATATACGGTAAGCAATAATTTATACATTCAAATAAAAAAAACGTCCATTTTAAATGTTAAAATGGCTTGAAATCCACATGAATTAAAGAAGAACTGACATTATGATAAAAATAAATCTAGTAAACTCTAACGGATGTTTAATTAAATTGCTTCCTAAGTAGATTTTATTACATAATTAATTCCTCAACCCAACATTGCTTTTACGCTGACAAATTTGAACTGCTAATACCTGGATCTCAACACTCAACAAATGCCCACCTGCCAAACAGCATGGTTTAGTTATTGGTAGCATGCAAAAATGTTAGCTCGATGAAGCGCATTCATGATTCATTTATACCTGTATCCTAAAAGCTATTTTTTAAAAGTATTTCAAATAATGTAATATATTTTCATTTTTAGGCATGAGCACATTTTTTCTACTGATACAGATTTGAAACTTGGTGAATAGTTTTCCAACCCTGCAACAGTATTTTGGCAATGATGTTTTTTCGCAGTGAAAAAATGGAGAAGGTGTGGCCCAATCACCAGTAAACACTGGGAAAAGACATAATTTGACTCCAAAGTTTGGTAAAATTCAGGTAAAATGTTATAATCTTTTCGTTCAGCAGCTCTCCAGTTTGGCATCTGGTTGCTAGGGTCCAGTTTATCCTTGGAGTGATTTGGATGATAGACTGAAATATAAATAGGAGGTGGCCTGAACAAAAAGATAATTTGTTTTTGGTACTGGGGTCAGTGACCCTTATTTGAAAGCTGAACATGAATCAAAAGAAAAGTTAAATAATTCAAAAGCTATAACAAATAAAAATGGTGACCAACTGAAAGGCTAGTACTAAAACATAATTAAATCCAAGAGGAAGATACAGTTGTAGACTAGACACTCTGGGATCCTTACACAGAATGCTGGAACAATAAGGCCATATCCAATAGATTTCATTTTAATCAAATAATTACAATTTTTAAAAATGATTTCCTTCTGTAATAAAAGATTACAGTGTAGCTTGTACTTGAAGGTAACTAAAGGTGGCCATACACGGAGAGATCCACTCGTTTGGCGATGTTGCCAAATGAACGGATCTCTCCCCAATATGCCCACCTTGAAGTGGGCAATATCGGGCTGATCCGATCATGGGCTCTAGGGACCAACGATGGGATCCTAACAAATGGTAACGGGCGGTCGATCGCGGGACCGCATCAACGAACAGATGAGGCTGCGATCCGATCAAGATCTGGCCGACTTTCGGCCAGATCTCGATCGGGAAAGCCCATCGGGGGGCTGGTCTGTCGGCAGCTTTTATCAGCCCGTGTATGGCCACCTTTAGCTGCATAAATCCATATTGGAGGCAAAAGAATCCTATTGGGTTTATCTAATGTTTATATGTTTTTGGTAGACAAGATATGGTGAGAAGTGATGGGGCGAATTTGTCCCGTTTTGCCAGAAAATTTGCGAATTTCCAGCAAAAAAAACACGAAAATGCAAATTTTGATGCTGGCGTCAATTCAGGGGCATCAAAATTGACGCTCGCAACAATTCCGACGTGGATTAAAGTAAATGGGCATGGGTTTAATGAATTGTCACTAGCATCAAAAAACTTTTTTCGACAAATTAAATCAAATCTTTGTGGGAAATTTGTGAATTTATTCGCCGGCCGCGCAACGCAGAAATTTGCTGTGAATTCGCGCCTGCCGAATAAATTCGCCCATCACTCTGGTTAATAGATCCCTTACCTGTACTGCCTGACATCCAAAGAATTGAACTGAATTCAGAAATAGCTTGAAAGGTGCAATGATTCCACTCCAGCTCTGAATCTGTTGTACTAGGAATTCCTCTTGAGTTAATTTGATGCAATAGAAAAGGGCAATCTTGCAAAGATAAAGCCATGTATATTGAACGCACATCGATTCACATTATAGTCATGAATACTTTTCAGTTGCATCAAAGATGAAGCAAAGTCTTTGATTCTAAATAGTTTTTCTTAATGCAATACAGGGCATAGAGTATACAGTATATAGCTTGCCATGGAATAACAGCAAAGTGCCTTTGCTTTGATTTATATATTCCTTTCTATCATCACTTACTTACTCTTTAGCGTAACTGAATTATTGCAGCTAACAACTAAGAGTGAAATCCTTTGAAATGTAGTTATGCCTGCGATACAGGACTCCATTTCATATAACCTTTATAAGCAATGGAAGTATATCCTATAAAAGGAACAGGGTTATTATTTCACCCTGCAAAGCAAATGCAATCTTCAGACCCTCAGGGACAAGAGTGTCTCACAAAACTGTAATCTGTTTGGGGAATGAGCTTTGACTGCAGTTTTCAGCTAAAGCCTTAAAAGCAGGTCGAGTTAATAAGATTTTACATGTGATGTGAATTTCCTTAACCTTCTCCCTCTCGCATTTTGGTTGTCATGCAAAGTGCGACGTTGTCGGCTTTATTGACGACACGTGATGTCTAACATATCTCTCGGCTCCAGTGCTTGTGTGGATAGACATCTTAAAATGAATCCGTAATCAAAATGCAGGCTAGTGGAGATGAGAATTAGCTGTTTTTCTATTTATCTAAAAATGTCAACAATCTGAGTTTTTGATAGGAAAGCATTTGCTATTTCAGCCTGGAATTATGAGATGGTAATACAGAATTAAAGAAAACTGTCCATTGCAAAGTAATGCCTGGAATGCGCTCATCTTTGGAACAAAAATATGGATGCCCAAGTGTATGTGTGTTTACAGGCCCAGATATGTGGCAAGGCCCAGACCTATATGGCAAAAATTTAGTGGAGGCATGCCGCCCTCTCGTATCCTAATGTGCATTGGGGACACATGTCTCCCCAGTGCTCCGGAGCATTCACACGCGATTACGCTGAGGGGGAAATGCTAGGTCCTAGGGGAGCCTACTAGCGAAATCCAGCCATGTGCATATTTACACAATAGTGTACATAATACAATGAATACTAGCTGCTGTAAGTAGAACATAACAAGAAATACTGGACCCTTTTTCCATCAGGCCACAGTAAAGGAATCTTTTAATATTGCATACAGCTTCAGGTGCACATGAACAGCTTTAAAGGGCATGTAAAGGCAAAAAAATAAAATCCCATTTTTACTTTCTTTAATGAAAAAGAAACCTCCAATATACTTTGATTAAAAAATGTGTACCGTTTTTATAAGAAACCTGACTGTATGCAGTGAAATTCTCCCTTCATTTACGGCTGTGGATAGGAATTGTCAGATGGTCCCTAACTGCTGAGCAGGGAAACATTCATACTTATGAACAGCAGGGGGAGCCCCCGCCTTACTTCCCAGCCATGCAGAACTCAAGCAGCTTTGTTTATGATGATCCCTAAGCAGCCCAGACCACACTGAGCATGTGCACAGTCTTAGTCTTGCAAAGATGTTTAACAAAGTTACAAGATGGTGACCCCCTGTAGCCAACTTTGAAAGCATAAATTATTTGTTTGATTAGGCTTGTGGTGCAGTAAGTTCATGTTTATATTTAGTATACAAAATACAGCATTTCTAGCCTTATTCTATTTTAGACTTTACATGCCCTTTAAGTGCATTGACATAACATTTACATATTATTATTTATTATTATTATTAACATGTATTTATATAGCGCCAACATATTGCGTAGCACTGTAAAGTAAATGTGATTATACAACTACATCACATGAATTACATACATAGAATATATGGAGTAACAAACATCACAATCAATACAGGTACAAAAAGTGAGGAAGGCCCTATGCATAGGCATACAGTCTAAAGGGAATGGAGTAATACACAAGGTGTGGGAGTGGGCAAGATCGAATTAAGTGGGTGAGAAATGTGGTATTGCGTTTGGTAGTTAAGCAGAGTGAGGGTAGGCTTCTCGAAAGAAGTGCGTTTTCAGAGATTTCTTGAAAGTAGAAAGGTTGGGAGAAAGTCGGACATACAGTATATATTGCATATACAGTATAACTAACTACCGCTATGGGACCTTTATTCCAGAATGCTGTGGACCTGGGGTTTTCCAGATAACAGATTTTTTTTTTTTGTAAGTTAGATCTTCCTTAAATTGGTGGTTCACCTTTAAATTAACATGTAGCATATTATAGAATGGCTAATTCTAAGCAACTTTTCAGTTGCCTTAATTTTTTTCTCTTTTATAGTTCTTTGAATTATTTGTCTTCTTCTGACTCTTTCCAGCACAAACAAATATTCTGTAAGGCTATACATTTATTTGTATTGGTAATTTTTATTACTAATCTTTAATGATGTGCAAATTTATTCAGCAGGCGGCAAGTCACTGCGGATTTCTGTGTTTCGCTGTCAGCGAATAAATTTGTGAAACTGCATCAAAGTTTTTTTGACGTCGACGACAATTCAGATGCTGGTGATAATTTAGACGCTAATGACAATTTTATGCTTGCCCATTGACTTTAATGCAATTGGACAAAATAGGTGCATGTAATTGTCACCAGCGACAGTATTGTTGCCGGTGTCTATTTTGACACTCATGAATTGACGCCGGGAAATTCGCAAATTTTTATTTAAAGCAAAATGGGACAAATTCGCCCATCACTACTCATCTTTCTATTGAGGCCTCTCCTATTCATATTTCAGTCTCTTATTCAAATCAATGCATGGTTGCTAGGGGAATTTGGACCCTAGCAACAGGATCGCTAAAACTGCAAACTGGATAAAAAGCTAGATAACTGAAAAATCACAAATAATAAAACATTTGTAAATTGTCTCAGAATATCACTCTCTACATCGCACTAAAATTAAATTAAAAGTTGAACAACCCCTTTAGGGTAAGGGCACACCTGGAGATTCCGGGGGATTTAGTCGCCTGGCGACTAATGGCCTCTTCTTTGGGGCGACTAATCTCCCTGAACTGCTATATATATATATATATATATATATATATATATATATATATATATATATATATATATATATATATACAGTATATGGTGACAAAGCAATCCTTTTCTCAGTTATTCTCTGTTTGTCTTTTTCTCTATGTATAAACGTGTGCGTACCTCAAGCTTAGAAGGTTGAATTGAATTTTGTTAATATGCAGTGATGACCATTCTACTGTAGATTAAGTAAAATCGTTAGATCGAATGATTTAATCATTCGAATTAAAGGATTCGAAGGATTTCAGCGATCGATCGAATGATTTTCTTCACTTCAAAAAACTGCTCCAGAAGGTCCCCATAGGCTAACAAAGCACTTCGGCAGGTTTAATTTGGCGAAGTATTGAACTCGAAGTTTTTTTTAAAGAGACAGTACTTCGATTATCGAATGGTCGAATATTCAAAATATTTTACTTCAAATCTAATTCGAAGTCAAAGTCGTAGTATCCTATTCGATGGACGAAGTATCCAAAAAATTACTTCCAATTTCAAATTTTTTTACTTAGAAAATTCCCTCTAATTCACTTTGACCCTTGATAAATCTGTCCCTAAATGTAGAAGAACACATACCACACTGAGTTTTAATGGATTTTATTATAACTGCCAAGCCTTGGAAACAAAATATTTTATGTATGGTAACTAGGCCTCTGAATATAAACAGTGAAAAAAACAACATTGGCCAGGCGAATACATAGCTTTAATGTGCTCTTTAAAATAAACGATTACCCAGGTGGAAAAATGGGAATGATGGATTTCTCTTCTTATTCATTTCATTAATTATTCTGTTAGTGTTTTCAAGATCTTACATGGGACACACCTATTTGTTATGGGTTTGTAAACATACTAATTTGTTATGAATTTCCAAAGATAACATATCAGTACACATTTTAGTGACAGCGATACTACATCTCATTGTATATTCTCTTGTCAAATAATGAACTGAATAACAGAGAACAATTAATCATGCATTATTATCTCAGCTAATTCCATTCCATGAGGAATATGCTATGAGTGGAACAGCAGCCATTAAACAGCCACTAAATTTGGAACAGAACATCATTAAGGGCCAACATTAGTGGGTGAAGAGAAAATGCACTGGGGCCATGGTCCTCATAGAGGGCCTGACACAAAGGTCTAATTTTACAGGTTCCAAAAGTGGCTGAGCTTGTAGGGAAGGTGTCAGGCATTATTGCACAATTTCCTTGGCTTTAGCCAGATACTAAAATCATATGTGCCCATTTACTAAGGGTCGAAACGTTGAATTTCGAAGTAATTCTTGGGTACTTCGACCATCGAATAGGTCAAAATTCGATTTGAATTGAAAAAACTTCGAATATTCGACCATTCGAAAATCGAAGTACTGTCTCTTTAAAAAACTTCGACTTTGACACTTCACCAACTTAAACCTGCCGAATTGCTATGTTGGCCTATGGGGACCTCCTAGAACCTATAGCCAGTATTTGGCTAAGTTGGCTAAGTTTTTAGAAGTCAAAGGTTTTTTTTTGGAAAATCGTTCAATCGATCGATTAAATTGTTCGAATTGTTCAATTCTACGTTCGCTCGAACGATTTGAAATGTAATAAAAAAAAAACCTTAGACTATCGAATTTCTACAATTCGATGGTCGAATTTCGAAGTTTTACCACTTCGAAATTCGACCCTTGGTAAATGTGCCCCATAATGTCCCACATATCATTATTTTGTATTAATAATATCTAATTTAAAGACAATTTGCGTTAATAAAATAAAATAGTCAAAAGAAAACCCTATACTTTGTTATAGACCATAATGCAGTAGAATTAATTATTGATCTATAGCGTATACCTTGTGATGCACAATTTAGGTTGATTTGTTGAGAAATTAATAATATAATGTGTCGAATTGGCATCAAAGTGGGCACCAAATCCAGGATTTGGTTGGGGATTCGGCCAGGATTCGGCCTTTTTCAGCAGGATTCAGATTCGGCCGTGTCCTTCTGCCTGGACTGAATCTGAATCCTAATTTGCATATGCAAATTAGAGGCGGGGAGGGAAATCACTTGCCTTTTGTCACAAAACAAGGAAGTAATTTGTTTTCCTTTCCCATTCCTAATTTGCATATGCAAACTAGGTTTCGAATTTGGTTCCGTATTCGGCTGAATCTTTTGCAAAGGATTTGTGGGTTCGGCCGAATCCAAAATAATAGATTCGGTGCATCCCTCTGGAAAATGAACCTGGAAAGATTTCCTCAGGCAATATTAGCATCAATTGAAATGGCTGGAAACAGCAAATGTCATTTTCCCCCAGTGATTTCAATTGTAAGAACTGTAATCAGCCTTTAGTCCTGTGATTATTGTATCAGTTATGGCTGGGCTTCCCATGGAAGTAGATAGAGAGCAATGTCTAGCTATTCTGAGGAATGGTGAAGAAAATACTGAGTATACCACAATTCCAGTACAGTGAGATGTTTCAAGCTGAATGTATTGTAATAGAAGGTATCCGTGTTAGTGCTACTTTTTTTAATTATTTTAAAACACCACAGTAAGCAGATTTAAGTGCTGTAGTTGCACTTTAAAGGAATGTACTGAATCCTTGTAATTACAAGTTCACATGTTAGATTTTCATCTGATAGAAAGGATGAATTTAATAATTACCGTAAATTCCTTTTCCCTCAGTCCCGAAGGCAGCACTTACTATAGAGAGAGAGCTCCTCCTTTGGGTAGGAATCACCGCCCAGCATAATAAAAAACTCCTCCCCTGTTCCCTATAAGAGACCCCTTCACCATATCCCCTTCAGTGATAAATAAGCAATAACACAATGAATGCCAAATATTTTAATAAAGGGGGGGAAAAAAACGTGCTGCCTTCGGGACTGAGGGAAAAGGAATTTACGGTAAGTATTAAATTCATCCTTTCCCTCACGTCCCTTGGCAGCACTTACTATAGAGAGTTTTGAAGCAATATTTCGGGAGGGTTTAGGTCGATACAGTATTTAATACTGCTTTTGCAAAAGCCACTTCCCTGGGTGTATCCACGTTGAGCCTATAATGGTTTGAGAAAGTCCTGAAGCTTGACCAGGATGCTGTTCTGCAAATTTGGTCCACAGAGACTCCTGCACTTTCCGCCCATGAGGCTGACACTGCTCGAGTTGAATGTGCACGCAACCCCGCAGGAACCGGCTTTTGTTGTGATGTATATGCAATAGTAATTGCCTGTTTTATCCATCGAGATATCGACATCTTAGATGCGGTTTTGCCTCTTCTAGCACCTGAATGTGTTATAAACAGGTGATTTGAGATTCTGAATCGTTGCACTACTTCCAGATATTTCAGTAAACATCTTTTTACATCCAATGAGTGTAGGTTCTCCTCATGTTTATTTTTAGGCTCTGGGTAAAAATCCGGTAAAACAACTTCAAAATTTATATGGAAGTCTGATGAAACTTTTGGTCTGAATGAAGGGTCTGTTTTAAGAATTATCCTGTCTTGAAAAATTTGCAAATAGGGTTTCTTACAGGATAAGGCCTGTATTTCTCCCACTCTTCTGGCGGAACAGATGGCTATTAGAAACACTGTTTTGATTGTAAGATGGAATAGAGAGGCCTCCTCCAAGGGTTCAAAGGGTGCTTTTTGTAGGACTTTAAGGACTATATCTAAATCCCACATTGGTGTTAGTGGTTTGCACTTTAGTCGAAGGTTCTGCATTGCCTTAACCAATCTTTTTACTAGTGGATGCTCCGCTAGTGATGAATTTCTAAACGCTCCCAAAGCGGTTATCTGTAATTTAATCGTGTTGGGAGCTAGATTCTTCATGAATCCGTCATGTAAGAAATCCAAAACTTTCGAAATGGGCGCCGTCTCTGGGAGCAGATTCCTTCTTGCACACCAATTTCTGAAAGTTGTCCAAATTCTTTGATAAAATGCGGTTAGTCACTTTTTTCCTGCTGCATAGCAGAGTTTTAATTACTGCAGGGGAAACTTCTTGTTGACTTAATGCATCCCCTTCAGTCTCCACGCGGTTAGTTGTAGCGGAATTAGATCTGGACATGAGATTGGTCCTTGGGTCAGTAGATCTTCCCTTCTGGGTAAAAGCCATGGTGGGCTTACTGACATCTGAATCAGCTCCGAATACCAACTTCTCCTTGGCCATGCTGGAGCTATTAAGATTATTTCCGCCGAGGTCAGCCGTATCTTCTGGATCACTTTGCCCACCAAGGGGAATGGTGGGAAAATGTAGGCACGGTCGAAATTCCACGGTTGAGCCAACGCATCCACAGCTATCTCTCCCTGACCACTTGTCAGTGAGAAGAATCTCGGCAGTTTTTTGTTTTCCTTTGATGCCATGAGGTCTATTTCTGGAAAACCCCATTTTTTGCAGATTTGTAAGAATACCTCTGGACTTAAACTCCATTCTCTTGGGTGTATATCTGTTCGGCTTAGGAAATCTGCTTTGAGATTTGACTGGCCTGAAATGTGCCGAGCTGCAAGACTGTTTAAATTTTGCTCTGCCCATTCGAATATTCTTTTTGTTCTCTGAATGAGGTCTTGACTTCTTAGACCTCCCTGGTGGTTTATGTAATAGGCTGTTGTTACATTGTCTGTATGAATCAAGACATTCTCGTTTCTTATATATGGGCCAAATGCTCTTTTAAGGCTCTCCATACTGCTTCCAGTTCTAGCGAATTTGCTGCCAGATCTGCCATGCCATCTTCCCATCTTCCTTGTTTTGACAATACTTGAAAATGAGCACCCCAGCCTCTTTTGCTTGCATCTGTCGTGATTAACTTTGCAGGAGTAGGGAACAATTGGGTTCCTTGGTTTAGGTTTTCTATCTGCAACCACCAGGTTAGTGATTTCTTTATTTTCTGCGGTATCTGTGTCTTCCTGTTTAAAGAATTCTTGTTGTGGTCCCATATTGAATTTAGAAACCTCTGTAGTTGTTTCATGTGAGCTTGAGCCCATGGAACAGCCACTATAGCTGCCGAAAAGAGTCCTAGGACTTCTGCAATTTGCCTTAGAGAAGATCGTCTTCCTTCTTGCAATATTCTCACTTTGTCCCTGATTTTTTCGGCTTTCTGCCATGGTAACAACACCTTCCCCATTTCGGTGTCTAGAATCATTCCTAAAAACTTTATTTTTGTTGTGGGAAGAAGATTGGATTTCTCCCAATTTATGATCCACCCCAGCTTTTGTAATGTTTGAACAGTTAAATTTAGGTGTTCTTGTAGGATGACTCGAGATTTTGCTTTTATGAGGCAATCGTCCAAGTATGGTATTATCGAGACTCCTTGTATTCTTAAATATGCTATAGCTATCACCAATATTTTGGTGAACACTCTTGGAGCACTTGATATTCCGAACGGAAGTGCTGTAAACTGGAGATGTTCTGTAAAAGTGGGACTTTTTATCGCTATTCTCAGAAATTTCTGATGACATGGTCTTATCGGAATATGTAAATAAGCATTTCGCAGATCCAGTGTCACCATCTCCTCTCCTTCTCGAAGAGCTTGAATCGTAGATCGCATGGTTTCCATCTTGAACTTCTTCTTTTTTATATAGCCGTTTAGATATCTCAAATCTATCACAGCTCTGAACTTCCCTTCTGGTTTTGGTACTAAAAAGATTGGGGAATATACTCCCGATCTTCTTTCTCCTTGAGGTACTTGGATCAATACTCCTTGATCTTTGAAATCTTGGATTGCCGCACACATAGCTTCTTTTTCTTTCTCTTGTTTTGGAAGATATGTCTTTACAAATTTCGTTGGAGGAAAATAAGTGAATTCGATGGAATAACCTTTCTCTATAGTTTCCGTTACCCATCTGTCGGATGTTATTTCCTTCCATTCTGCTATAAACTTCTTCAATCTTCCTCCAACTTGTTTGGCGTCATGCCGAAAACAGTCGTTGCTGAAAATTTGCACGTCCTCTTCCTCTGCTAGATCGTCCTCTGAATTGACTATAGGGTCTATCTTTTGTTGGTTTCTGATTTCTCCAATCTTGTCGAAACCTATATGAGGTGCGACACCCACGAAAAGGACGTTTAGTGGATCTTCTATCTTGAGGCAGACATCTCACTTTGTCGTCTGATTTCTTTTCCACTAATGAATCTAGTTCTGATCCGAACTACTTTCCTCCTTCAAACGGAAGATTAAGCAAGCGATTCTTTGACGCTATGTCTGCGGCCCATGGTTTTAACCATATAGCCCTCCTGGCCGATGTTGCAAATGCTGTGGATTTGGATAGAATATCAACTGAAGCTAAAGCTGCTTCCGTGAGAAAATCAGCTGCTGAAGATAACATGGGTAAGTCGGACAAGATCTTGTCCCTTGGCACTCCTTTCTTCAATGCTTTATCCAATTGAGTAATCCACACCTTCAGTGATCTAGCTACTGAGGCTGCAGCTATTGCTGAATATTCTGAATCTGAATCCCATTTATGTTTTGAAGGACATGGTTCATTCGAATCATCCGAAGAAACATTTTCATAAAGAGGGCTGTTTTCGATAGGAATATCCTTATCCTGTTTAGCCTGGTTAAATGATTCAAAAGCCTGCAGCATTGCACCCTTCATCCATGATACTAATTCATTTGAATTAGCAGCTGGGGCTGCTGAATTATTTATCTTATCCTTTCAAGCCAGACACAGCTTGTTTC